>NC_142931.1:115742876-115774159 GCF_046866305.1 Octopus bimaculoides
TCAATCTTTATTTGGACATCTCATCCACTGTCATCATTCACCATCATTACTTTAACATTCACTTTTCCATGCTCACATGGGTCAAATGGAATTTTGTTGGGGACTTTCCACAGTTAGATGCTCTTCCTGTTGCTAAACCTAACCTGTTTCCAAGTACGGTAACTTTTCTCCATGACCAGGCATGTTTACACAGAATATTGGGAATGAAGGATATTGCTTGCTTGGTGGACACATTTGTTTACAACTACCACACACTGGAGACAGTAACATGTGCACATACATACATATATATACACACATATATATATATATATATATCATTGCTATTATGCAAAAGTGTCATCAGTTCAAAATGTTGCTTTTTCAGAAAATGAAATAAAAGTTTCACCATTCCATTTCTTATTACATTAGCAACAGCTTCAGCTTAACAATAATATTTTGTTGGGTGGATAAAATCGTAACTCCATGAATGTATGATATTTTCAATCAGAAATATTTTTGCAAAACTGTCATATGTGGGACTTACTACACTTTTGAAAAATGCTAAACCGTTGTACTACACTTCGACAATTTTCATATCTTGGCATCTAAAGCAGTTGGAGACATGATAGTTTGACCAAAAGAACCGGTGATTGCAAGCAAAATTAAATACTGGAAAAAAAAAAATGCAGTTGGCCAAATTTATATATAAGATAGTTTAACATAATAACAACGATATATATATATATATATATATATATATATATATATATATATATATATATATATATATATATATAGGGTGCGATGGGTAAATTGTCACTATTTTATATTTTTAATTTCACGCATGCGCAGTGTTTGCTTTTGATTTTGTCAACTCCACAGTATAGTAGGATCAGTTGGGCACTGTCCACAATTCACTGTAAAAAATTTGGAAATGACATACTGTAGTGCTTGGCATTTGCACCAGAAGCTCCAAGATGAACATTTCAGAGTGTCTGGGTGTCAATCTGAGGACAGTGCAGAAGATTTGGAAAGAGTTGGATGAGTCTAATGGTGACCACAAAGGTACAGCAGCTCAGAAAGCTCACTCTGATCATTCTGATATGAACAGAACTCCTGAATTTGTTGGTGAGATCCAGGCCCTGGTTGACAATGACCCCTCTAAGTCAATCAGGTCCATAGGAGTGTCTGAGTTTCTTATCAGGCAGGTAGTGGATGACGACATTTGGTATTCCACATACAAGACAAGAAAGGGCCAGTTTTTATACCAAGCCATGAAGGACAAGAGGAAAGACCATGCTACAAAAGCTTTTGAACAAACTCAAGCATCCCTTCTAACCGAACATGCTTTAGTTTTTCTCAGACAAGAAAAAATTCTGCTAGGATCAGATGGTGAACTCACAGAGCAACCATTGGCTTGCTGTGTCCCCAAAACATGTACCAAGAGTGATAAAAATCAAACATCCAGTCAACATCATGGTATTTGAAGTGATCACTAGCAGTGGCGACATTATGCCTCCATTCATCTTCCCACAGAGTGTTTGGGTGTCAATCTGAGGACAGTGCAGAGGATTCAGAAAGAGTTGGATGAATGGTGAATACAAAGGTATGGCAGCTCAGAAAACTCACTCTGGTCATTCTGATAAGAAAAGAATTCTTGAATTTGTTGGTGAGATCCAGGCCATGATTGACAATGATCCCTCCTAGTCAATCAGTTCCATTGCCAGGGATCATCATCATCATCATCATCATCGTTTAACGTCCGCTTTCCATGCTAGCATGGGTTGGACGATTTGACTGAGGACTGGTGAAACCGGATGGCAACACCAGGCTCCAGTCTGATTTGGCAGAGTTTCTACAGCTGGATGCCCTTCCTAACGCCAACCACTCAGAGTGTAGTGGGTGCTTTTACGTGTCACCTGCACGAAAACGGCCAAGCTCGAAATGGTGTCTTTTATGTGCCACCCGCACAAGCCAGTCCAGGGGCACTGGCAACGATCTCGCTCGAAAATCCTACAGGAGCCAGTCAGGCGGTACTGGCAACGGCCACGCTCAAAATGGTGCATCTCATGTGCCACCCGCACAAGAACCAGTCCAGGGGCACTGGCAACGATCTTACTTGGCTTGCCGGGTCTTCTCACGCACAGCACATTTCCAAAGGTCTCGGTCAGTAGTCATCGCCTCGGTGAGGCCCAATGTACGAAGGTCTTGCCTCACCACCTCAGCCCAGGTCTTCCTGGGCCTACCTCTTCCACGGGTTCCCTCAACTGTTAGGGTGTGGCACTTTTTCACACAGCTATCCTCCTCCATTCTCACCACATGTCCATACCAGCGCAATCGTCTCTCTTGCACGCCACAACTGATGCTTCTAATGTTCAGCTTTTCTCTCAAGATACTTACACTCTGACGGGTATTCACATTGACATTACACATCCAACGGAGCATACTGGCTTCATTCCTTGCGAGCTTACGTATGTCCTCAGCAGTTACAGATGATTTATAAACACTTTATAAAGTGCAAAATGAGTTAGAATAAAGAAATAAATGTGTCAGCTTTCTAACAAAAACTAAAGATTGTCAAAATATAATAATGGTGCAAAATGAGCAGCTGTCGAAGTTTACCATATACCTTACTACAAATTTCAAACTTGATGACCTAATATGTGTATATATACATATATAAATTGTTGCAGGTGTAGCTTCATATGTGCAGGCATGGTTGGATGGTAAAAAGCTTGCTTTGCAACCACATGGTTCCAGGTTCAGAGCCACTGCATGGCACCTTGGGCAAATGCCTTCTGCTATAACCTCAAGCCAACCAAAGCGCTGTGAGTGATTTTGTAGACAGAAAAGAGACTAGGCTTGAAAATTAAAATAAGTACTAGGGTCATTTAGTTCAACTAAAATTCCTCAAGGTGGTGCCCCAGTATGGCTTCATTCTAATGACTGAAACAAGTAAGAGATAAAAGGCAATAACAGAAGACACTTGTTCAAGGTGCCACACAGTGAGATTGAATCTGAAATCATGTGGTTGGGAAGCAAACTTCTTACCATAGTCACACCTGAGCCTATGAAACAAAATTATAAGGAATAAGCAAGTTCCTAACAGATGACTGAAGGCAAGTATTGAGTCTGGTTTCAAAACTATGACCTTGTAAGAAAATTTAAAACTAAAACTTGTGTTAGCAAAGAAAATAAAAAATGAAAGAGCATCTCCATGCTGTTTTCTTTTTTTTTCTTTTTTCTTTATGAACTTGCATCTAGTTCTTTAGCATAGTCTACCCTGAAACAGCTCCCTAATATATAAACTTTTGGGGCCCCTAAACTACCAGTCTTACTTCAGTCTTATTCTAACATATTTCATCATCATCCATATTTGTTTTCACTGGGACAAATTCGCCATGTAGTTGTCAAGATATGGTCCTCCCAACCTCGTGTGTGTGTGTGTGTGTGTGTGTGTGTGTGTGTGTGTGTGTGTGTGTGTGTGTGTATCTATTATGCCATCCAAATTTAACACTGCCATCTGGTATTCAAGTACACTTGGTGAAGTCCACTCTGTTGCAAACACACGGATCATACCGCAATGTCCTCACTGAACTACATTTTCCCAGTAGATATTCCAACTGGTCATAAATCCTATCAGATCCAACAGTCTGCAAATATTATAGGCATTGCTTTTCCTGTAGCAACCAAGCTTATGTAACAAATATTGACCTTAGTAAAACTGATAAAATGAAGTTCAACCTAATCCAGTGTACACAACAGGCAGGATAATAAATCTAAATCTTTTAATCTCTCACCTTTTCCTGAACTGCTATGTTACATGGACATAAACAAACCAACACTGGTTGTCAAGTGTCGGTGAGGACAAATACACATGCATGTGTATGCAGTTTAACTTGCAGGGCATGTCATCTTGGTGCTTTAATAGAAGACACTTGCCCAGGGTGCTGTACATTGGGACTGAACCCAAAACTATGTAGTTGTGAAGTGGGCTTTTTGATTACACAGCCATGGCTGCACCTATAAATAATAAATCTTGAAAATTTTGCAGGAAATTATATAAAGACAGTCGAGAGCATAGGAATTGATTTCTTTTTAGCATTGTTCTGAAACAATTTAGCAGTTATTATTAACCCTTAAGGAGAGAACATGCACACCTAACAACAAAATAATTTCAATCAAGTTGGATCTCATTCAATTTCAGTCTGCCCACAACCATGACAAATGCTCTCTAATTTGTAAAATGATACTTAGTGCATGTGTGTGTGCGTGGAGAGGTGGGTAGCACTGGTCATAGATCTATCTGTTACTAGCTGAAATCAAATATTACTAACTTCCATAATGTTTGAGTTAAGTCAACACTGACATACATCAAATCAATAAATTAATTAAAAGAGAGAAAGGGAGAGAGTGAGGGGGGGGCATTGCTATCTGTGGTGTCAGTATTTCTTTCTTGTGATTTCCCATGACGTAGGTACCTGTTATGTGAGCCTAAATATCTGAATCTACAAGCTGAACAAATATGAATAAATAAAGAGAGTGGCCATCAAAAAGTATTGGCTGAGTGATGTGTGAAGGAGATGACTACATTAGTATTGAACATGTGATATGAATGGATAATGCATGTTGAATAAAAATGTTGATAGTTGAGTGTATCGGCGATGTATGTAAACCAAAGATAACTTGAGAAAAGGCAATTAACCTAGAGCTGAGAATGCTTGGTATCCCAGATGAAATGATACAGCATCGAAACACATGCGGGGATAATGAGTTTAAAACATTTTAAAGTCTGGTAGTTCAAGGAAACAAAGTTTAAAATAATAATAATTTTTCACATCAAAACACGATAATAAATGTTGATGATTGCAATGGTGATGGTGGGAAGTTATAGCAGATGAATCAAATCCAGTATTCAATTAGTATTTTACTTTATCATCTTTTAGAAGGATAACAAAACAAAGTAGGCCTTGGTGGGAATTGAACACAGTGTAAAAGGCGCTGATGCTCTGATTCTGCTATCTAACCATCCTTCGGAATTGTGGTCAGCAATGGTGATGTCAATATACACTCAGATCCATGCATACATGGTCAGCAACTAAACCGTCACATCCCAAGCACCAATCCACCCACCCACCCACCCACCCTTTTTACTGGGTGTGAAGGGTGTCTGGACACTTGGCTCGATTAACACGATCATTTCTATATTCCTGATCAAACACAAAGCCTTTGTTTGAATTAATATTGAAAATAATGATCAATTGTTCCTCAATACTACTCTCCCCACCTCAGTTGAGGCTCCCATCTTCAAGTTACCTGGTGACCTCACTGCTGCTGGTGCCATGTAGAATGGCTCCCAGTGCACTCTGTAAAAGTGGTTAGCATTAACTATAAAGGACATCCAGCTACAGAGACCATGTCAAAGCAGACAGCAGGGCTTGGGTGATGTCTTCTGACTTACCAGTTTCTGTCAACTGTCCAAACCCATGCCAATATAGAAAATGGACATATGATGATGATGATGATGATGATGATGATTTAGTAAAATAACCTTGCCATCATTAAACCGTTTGGAACACAACATGAAATTTTGTAATGGGAAACTTTTATTTAGATCACTTTAAAACAGGAAGTTTGTATTATAAGACCAAGAGTAGTGGTCTTGAGTACATTGGTAATGAAAGGGTTAAAAATAACATCTGTCAAATGTAGGAAAGAAAGGCTTCCACCAGATAATCCAACATCTAAAACACACATTGTTGTGCACCGACAGCCTCTTTGAACTGCAGGTTTTGGATGAATGAAGTATTATTATAGAGTTACAGATTTTCGTTTAGGCCTGTTAACCATTTTAGTATCAACTTGTTTCCATTGACTTGAATTTCAAATTAATTTGATCGTGCTCTTTGAAGAAAGGCAATTAAAAAGGGAAGAAAAAAAACTGCTTTCCATATTTAAACAGTAATAATCATCACATATCATTGCTGTGTAACTGAGCAGCTTGCTTGCTTCCCAACCATGTGTGTGTGTGGTCCCCAACCACCACCACCACTTGACAACAAGTGTTGTAGTATTTACATCCCTGTAACTTAGTGATTTGGCAAGAGAAATAAATAGAATAAGTTCCAGGCTTTAAAAGGAAAAAGTACTGAGGTTGATTTATTTCACTAAGACTTCTTCAAGGCAGTGCCCCAGCATGGCAGATAGAAGATAATTATTTTTCATTCTTTACCTTTCACTTGTTTCAGTCTGGTATTTATTCTATCAAACCCTTTTGCTGAACTGCAGAGTTAAAGGGGATGTAAAGAAATCAACACTAGTTGTTAAGTGCTGGTGATCGGGCACACACACACACGCGCACGCACACACTTCCACATAGTTTCTGTCTGCCAAATTAATTCGCAAAGCATTGATTAGCCTAGGGTTATAGTAGAAAACACATGGCCATGGTACCATGCAGTGGAACTGAACCTGAAATCACATGATTGCGAAGCGAGTTTCTTAACCACAAAGCCATGCCTTGGAAACAAACATCCAAAAAAAGAAAATGAAGGAAAGTAAATAATTCTGTATTGATTACTTTTATAAGTGGATGATTATTCCAGCTGTTGTTTATAGGTACCTATGATTCGGTGCTATAGTATATGAGTTTCTTTTGCTGTCCAGAAAGGCTTAATAGATGCTATTGTTAGACTGTATATATCTACTCAAAAATAGGGATACTTGTTGATCCTTTTGATACCAACTAGCCCAAGAATTGCTCTTGGTTCTAGGATACAAATTCCCTGTTTTAAAAGCAGATTTAAATTTCTCACACCAGTTAAACCCTTTGCATGAGAAAAGTGGATATATCTGCTTAAAATGTTACTTCTGTTAGCTGTGGTAAGTGGTTTTACCCCCATGGCTTTGAAAAAAAAAAACCCCTTTTCTTATGCTGCAAGAAGTGTTGACAACCCCAGTGAGATTTTATACAAAAGACTATTTTACAGATTCTCTTACTTTTTTTTCATGTGACCGACCAGGCGATAAAATATTGTTATGCATCACTGGTCACAATACATTTTGCATTGTTTTTAGCCTTGAAATGACATCACCCCGCTGGCTAGGTGAGCAGGCTAACATTCCCCAGTGAACGAGGGGGGGGGGGAGCTAGAGCAACATGAATTGAAGTGTTTTGCTCAAGACCACAACATGCCACCCAATCAGGGAATCGAACCCATGATCCAGCAATCATGAGTGCAAGAGCCTAACCACTAGGCCACATGCCTTAACTTTTTTCATACAGTTCATCCTAATACTTCTTTACAGAGCAGGAGTCAAATACTATTAATGGTGGATACCTTGCAGAAGCAGAAAATGGGAATTCTTTTTTTTTTTTTTTTTGTGGATAATTAACATTATTACAGGAGTGACCCTGAAATTTAATGATACAGTGAACTGGTTAATAATAACTAAGTTATTTTCCTAAATTCTTCATTATATTCAAAATTAATTTAAACAAAAGCAGTGTGTTTCAACAGAAACATGTTAACAAAAATGGTTAAAATATTCTTGCTTTTCTTGAAGTTTATGAAAATATTAATTTCAATCATAGAAAATTATTAGACCCCAGTGTGTAAAAACACATAAAATGAAAAGATTGATGCTATCTGCTTCCAAGGGTCTTAGTGGAATTGTCAGTACTATTAGATTAAAACTTTTTACAATGCAAACAATACGAAAAAATATATCTAATTCAAAATCATCATCATAACCATTATCAACACTACGATTATGAAATATTCTTTTGCTGGTTCTAGTCACTGAGCTCTCGCCATTTTCTATATTGATTTATAAAGCTTTTCTTCACTTGTATTTACTCTTTATTGATACTTCAGTCTAAATATATTCGGTCAAAAGATCTAGATCACACGATGACGTACGTTCCTTCTTAATATGTTCTGGCAAATTTTAACATGGATATGTTAATTGCTGTTTTTTTGTATTTTGCCTTCAGAGAACACCTTTCAGATGGTGTGTGTTGACAACACTATTTTCTGATGTAAGGGGACTTTGAGACACCAGTGTCTCAACCTGGCTGTGTGTCTTCAGTCAAAGTTCACCCTAAATCAATAAATCCAAACAAGATTAATACATTCACATTCAAATCTGCCAGAATGCATTAAGAATGAATATGTACATCATCGTTTTGATTCCTGCTGTTTTATACGCACATGATCTAAATAATAGTTTTTGTACTGTATAATAACTTGAGCTAGGAAGATTATAATTACTTATTCTTGCTAGTATCTTTGTTCTTCTTTTTTCAAAGGGTAACCATTGTGATAAGTTGTACTTATTCAGTTAACCCATCAAGAAATTTTTTTAAATAACATCAATATTATAAAAGGTTAATGAGATAATAAGGATCACTGACATGAATGAATAAATTATAAACATAGCATAAATTGTAAACCTATCGATTTGAACTCAGAACCTTAATAAGGAAACTAAGTACTTCTTCACTACATTTAGTTTAGTTTATTGTTTCAGACAACTATCTCATTCCTTCTCTCCCCATTCTTGCTCAATAGATTAGGATGGAAGAAGAGGCTTTACTCGTAGTCTTTATGGACTGAGCTATTGAGATCAATATAAATAATATTCTTGAATAATTACAAGTTGACAGCGTCAGGGAAAATATATTTAAGGAAAGAATCCTACAGGGACAGCATTCTGGAGAGGAAAAACTGGATAGTTAATGGTTAATGTGGTGGTGTGGTGGTCATGGCCGTCATCATAGTGGTAGTGGGTCATATATCACTAATGAGACTGGGAACTGACAAGGCACAAAAGTAGACAACTGCAAGGAACAAAGGCCAATTTAGTAGTAGCAGAAAAGGTAGAAAAAGGAGACAGCACATCTGTGGTCCACAGATTAGACTGCATTACAGAGCAACTTCATACTAAGTAGTGGTAAATGGGGGTCTTTTTTTTGGGATGTAGTCAAGGATTTCTTTTTGTATAGAAGAGGCAACATCTCATATGTGTGTGGGGGGGGGGGAAGTACAGTGCATGTAACTTTGCTTAGATGGTTGTAAATGAGTAACCCTGTTAGACAAGCAAGGTCTGTTCATTTCCAGTTTTCTATGAAAAATATATCCTAATATATATATATCGACTAAAAGCGGTGCTCCAGCATGGCCGTAGTTAAATGACTGAAAAAGTAAAGAGAGAGAGTAACTATGGGAAAATATTACAGAGTTTAGGAGTTTTGGTTGAACTATTATCTGGACTTGAAGATGAGGCCCAGTCTTTATGATAGTTTCTTTTTTTGTTATGTTCAGGGTGTGGAATCTCCAGAAGAGAACCTTGGTGATGGTGAGACCTAGCATTTAGAGCTTCTGGTAATTACTAGAGCTTAGTTTTCACAAATACCTCTGTAAAAAATTCAGTAGATATACCCCAAATTTTAGTTTCATAATCGACAATCTTGATAGTTATTTGTACTGTAGAAGAAGAAAAAAAAGTAAGAGCTTACTCATAGGAAGTTGCAGCAAATTGTAATTCATTATCAACAATTTCATTGAATTTAATTAGGTGCAAGAAGAGACAGTAGATTGAAATTTCCAAAAATTTCAAAA
The DNA here is from genome assembly GCF_046866305.1 of Octopus bimaculoides. Taxonomy (NCBI): domain Eukaryota; kingdom Metazoa; phylum Mollusca; class Cephalopoda; order Octopoda; family Octopodidae; genus Octopus; species Octopus bimaculoides. Next base: position 115,752,482 of record NC_142931.1, read on the forward strand.
ATAGGGTATAAATTTTTAATAATGATTACATGAAACACAATAGCCATCTATGTATTATACCTAATATAAATACACCATTGACAGGTAAGGTGCTATGAATTTTGTCTGAGAGAAAATCTATTTACAGACATGCTCTGTTGAAAACATTATATTAGAGCAAGATGAACATCACCCAAACAGTGACCTACAAGAATGCCAGACCTGTTTACTTGAGCCTTGTCAATAATGTGTCCTCACTAGTCACATGTCTAGACACAATCTGTCCCCTCCGATATATCGGGAACAGTGAATAACACACTGATATTGCAGAAAGCTGCTGAGCTGAATAAAAAAAAAAAACTCACTGTGTACAATATTTATATGTTTAAAACACATTTTTTTACATAATAATTATTTAATTATAATTATTCAATTCATGTCTCTAGGTTAACTGCTGACAGTGTAACAAAAATTATAGAATCATTATGTTAATGAGGCGGCACATCACATTTTGTCGCAAAATTTTTTTTAAGGAAACTTTTGGTTAATTGCTTAACCAAATGAACATAATTAAATTTTCATCATAATCACAAAGTGTTTCTTTTTCAAATCAATCAACTTAATTTGCACAATAATCACCACTAACCATGCTTGAGTAATAAAAATCAAAATAAAACATTATGGCTTTGTGCATCTGCCTCTTGTTCCGAGACTGCTGCCAAATTGTTTAGTTAGACATTAGAAAATAAATATAATTTTCAGGTTTCCTTTTAAATCAATGAGATGATGATGATAATAATAATAATAATAATAATAATAATAATATATATTTAAACCGTGAAAGAAAGAGGAAGTTGACATAGAAATAAAAAAAAAAGCAAATACAATTAAAAGCCAAACTAAGAAATATGTAATGGTTCAAGGTTGAGGATTACAAACAGGTTCCTGAACACTTGAACACTCATGAAGATTCTCAAGAGAGTATACAAGTTTGTCAAGACAGTTGACATGACAAATTAACAATGAAGTTTTTTATATGTTGGTGTACCCAGCAGTTATAAAAACAGTTGAAAGTTTTGAACAAATTATATTTTATGTTAACACATTGTACATTTTGATATAAACCCTTTTGATACCAACCCACTTACGACTGCCGTGGGTTCTATGATATAAACATCATGTTTAACCTTTTGCCTGTCCAAAGCATTTTCCTAAGTTTATCGTAAATGCCCATGCTTGTTTTCAGACTATTAGTTAGCCCTTGTTTCACATGTTCTGCATAATAGAAAGCTTTCCTTCTCCTAAGTCCCAAGTTACTGTGGGGGTTGAAAAAAGATTGGGAATGTATAACACATGATGCAAGGACACCAGAGAAATACATCCTGTGTATCACATGTACCACACAGGACAGGAAATGGGTTAAAGCAATCTAAATTAAAACCTTCCCTCAAACTTTCATGCTAATTTATGTTCCAGACATCAGCTTAACAATGACAAAATCCTGTTAAATTCTTTATTATCTTCAAAATTAATTGTAACAAAAGCAGTGTACACTGAACTGCAAAAGAAATGTGAGACGTGTGTGACTGTGAAATATGTTTCAATTTCATTAAGCCAGAGATAAATTTTGATAGCTCTGATAAAGTCAATTTCTTGGATGCACTTTGACTACAGTCAATAAGTCATTGTCATGTTTTCTGGTAGTGGGCAGATCCAGCACATTGAGATTGTAGAGCGTGACATGTTCAATACTGTGTATGCCTTCCTTGGGTGTTCAAAACGTCCATACACCATTGGTACATGGAGTGCACGAAGCAGTTCACAAAAGCCATAGGCACCTGTGCCCACATCCTGAGGAAAGCTGCCTCCAGTTTCATACGAGTTGTCAGCCTTGGGACCACCTGGCTCAGCTATCTCTGGATTTCATCCCACAGGTGTTCAATTGGGTTCAAATCCAGGTTGAGAGCCAGCCAAGGCATGGTTCTCATGTTGTGCTGATGCAGGAAGTCCATGGTGACCCTGGCCATGTGGGAGGGAACATTGTCCTGCTGGAACATGTGGCTATGTTGACGTGTGAAGAAGGGGACGATGTTGATTTTTATACCCATAACCTCCAAGAGATGCATTTTGGTTTTCATAACTGTTTGCGACTGCCACCCACAGCATTCAACGCAGCTGCGTTTTGGCATCTTATTTCAGGTAAAGTTGAAAGGTTACCTGCAATTTGGGTCTCAGCCAAAAACCAACATGTCTTGGAATATTTATACTTACATCCACAAAACAAATTTTCAGAATTTACCATACAAAAATGACATTTGAAAAAAATCGTGTTTCTTTCACGGTTCAGTGTATTTCAATGGAAATGGGGTAACAAAATGGATAAAATGCCACTCCACTAAATTTGACTGGTAACACACAAACTCAGTTTACACACACACACAAATGACAAGCATATTTTTGCTCACAAGGTCACTGGGGTAAAATCATGACATTCCTGTCAACTAAAATCTATATAATTCGGTTGAATTTTTTTCCTTAAAAAACTAATATTCATTCATTTGAATGTTTTATTTTCCACTCCCCTTCCATTGTGTTTATCAGCTCCAATTAAAAAAAAAAAGATATAGCCTTACTGTCATTTTTGTTTTCAACTCACAAAATATTTACCTCTATAATCTGCTTGGGTTAATTTTGCTATTCACTCTCTTCATTGGTCAACATACCTAGCATTAGGATTATACAATTAAACCAGGCCTGTAAGATTCAATAAATATTGTGTACATGATAGCAAATCTCTCAGAAGCCTGGAGAAGAGCATGTGTGTGTGTGCGTGTGCGTACATATCATCATCAGCATTTAACATCTGCTCTCATGTTGGCATGGGTTGGACAGTTTGACAAATGCTGGTGAGCCTGAGGTGCACGAAGCTCTGCTGTCTGCTTCGGCAAGGTTTTCATAGCTGGATACTCTTCCTAATGCCAACCACTTTACAGAGTGTAATGAGAGCTTTTTATGTGGTGCCAGTACTACTAAAGGTTACCAAGTAACTTGCAAAACAAAGAACCACCTCACCTGAGGCAGTGGTGGGGTAGTGTTGAGAGAGGTGGCTTTGTGCCAGATGATGAGAGGTTAAACTAAGATAGAGAGACAGAAACACATGCCTTACTGGGCAGGGAGAGCACAAAATGAAAGTGGAGATATAGGGGAAGGGAAGAAGAATGCATTGAATGGTGAACACAAATGTGTGTGTGTGTGTGTGTGTGTGTGTGTGATCATCATCATCATCATCGTTTAACGTCCGCTTTCCATGCTAGCATGGGTTGGACGATTTGACTGAGGACTGGTGAACTGGATGGCTACACCAGGCTCCAATCTGATTTGGCAGAGTTTCTACAGTTGGATGCCCTTCCTAATGCCAACCACTCCAAGAGTATATATATATATATATATATATATATATATATATATATATATATATATATATATTATATACATAAAATAATGGTTAGTTTGTAAAATGTCAAGAAACCTTGTTCTACACATGTCCATGTGTGGGTAAAATATGCTCCAGTAGTCTATGTGTTTGAGGAGAGAGAGTTTGTGTATGAGCGTATCACTTATCATGCAATGTGTGAATGTTGTAAAGCTAGAAGAGAGAAAGTAATTTTTAGTGTAAGTGATGTTATGCATATGGTGGTGTTTTGCAGAGGAGACAAGTTCGTAAATATGTACACACTGGAAGATGTGTGTTGTTGTTATTGTAGCCTATAATTTCAAAGAGTTAATATCTGACCATATCCTTATTTCATACCTTTTATTTTTTAAAAATGGTAAGCTTGTGGCTGTATGGTATAAAACTTGATTTTCAATCACATGGTTCAGGGTTCAGTCCCGCTGCATGGCACCTTGGGCAAATGTCTTCTACTAAAGCCTTGCATGTGGATTTGGTAGATGAAATGAAAAGAATCCCATCAAATATGTATGTGTGTGTGTGTGTGTGTGTGTGATTCCCCCCACCACCACCACCACTTGATAACTGGTACTGGTCTGTTTACATACCCCATAATCTAGCAGTTCAGCAAAATTGACTGATAAAATAAATACCAGCCTTTAAAAAAATAAGTACTGCCATCAATACATTCAACTAAAAATTCAAGGTGGTGCCCTAGCATGGCCACAGTCTAATGAGTGAAACAAGTAAAAAGATAAAAGCTATTAAACTATCTAGTAGTATACATAAGCATGAGATTCCATGAGCTCATGCAATTCTGCTGTTAGTAATTAATCGCCATAATTTTAACGTCCACTTTTCCATGCTTAGATGGGTTGAATGGTATTTACTGAAGAAGACTTGTTTATGGCCAGATGCCCTTCCTGACTCCAACTCTCACTTCTTTCCAAGCAAGGTAATATTTCTGCATAACTAGACATGCTTCACAGAACATTGGAAGTGAATGACACCATCAGTATGACAGTGAGACTCACATGATGCAAAGAGACATAAACATGATGGGGCTTCTTTCAGTTTATTTATTTATTTATTGCCCACAAGGGGCTAAACACAGAGGGGACAAACAAGGACAGACAAATGGGTTAAGTCGATTACATTGACCCCAGTGCTTAACTGGTACTTAATTTATCGACCCCGAAAGGATGAAAGGCAAAGTTGACCTCGGCGGAATTTGAACTCAGAACGTAACGGCAGGCGAAATACCGCTAAGCATTTCACCCAGCGTGCTAACATTTCTGCCAGTGCGCCGGGCTTCTTTCAGTTTCTGCCAACCAAATCCATTCACAAGGCTTTGGTTGGCCTGGGGCTATTGTACAAGATACTTGGCCAAGGTGCCATGCAGTGGGACTGAACCCAAAACCATGTGGTTGGAAGGCAAACTTGTTAACTACACAGCCATGCCTAATTAATACAAGACAATTAAAAGCATAAATAATATTATAGTGTGAAATGGAAAGAATATATATTGTGTGTGTGAGTGTGTTTTAGATAGAGAGGAAACAGGAATATGAGAGATAGAGGGAGGGAGAGAGAAAGGTGCAGTAGAAGCAATAGGATCTCTGTAAGACTAATAAGGAACCATAACTTTAGGTGCACCAAATCTACTAGAATTGTTCAAAGCACAAATATGGACTGCATCAATAATTGGTTCAAAGTAGTAAATGTTGAGTTAATATAATTGACATACTAATGGATAAATGCCTGTGATAGCATAGCAGCTAAGGTTTGAAAGGATGGGAGAAGTTTGGTAAACTGTTATTCTGTTTGCAACAAAGAGTTCCTCTTTCATTATGAAAGGCAGGCAATATGAGTCATATGTAGGATGTATGATATGGCACAGTTGTGAAACAGCAGCAGCAGTAGCAAATGTTGAGGGTCTGCAGTAATTGGAGAAGAACAAATTGAATATACTCCATTTGATGAGCAATGCTAACCAACATATATAACAAAGGGTAAGCGCACAAGGGAATTGCTAAAATGAGAGTATAACAAAGCCATGAATGAAGTAACTATGTCAGTATGGACATGGGATGCAAGTGGATAATGTGTGTTGAGAATTAGTGGTGGGAGGTACTCATGAAATAGGCAAACCATATAAAGATCCAAAATGAAATGGAATCATCTCATTCAAATCAACCTGAGAATGGTAGGTTTCACAGGAAGAAAAAAAAAAGATAACGTATGATCAAGACACATTGAAAGATGCTCTATAGTAGAGCTATAAGATCTAAACCAGCTTGTAATAGCTGGTAATATAACAATTTTAATGATGATGATGATGAAAGAGATAGGGAATGTGTGTGAGTGAGAAAAGGAAGGAATTAAAAATTTTTTGAAGGACAAAGAGTTAATACATCTCAGTACACATGCAAGCAAGTGTGTATGTGTAGAGGGGGTGAGAGAAAGAGGGAAACTGGGGGAAGAAACAAAGAAAGTTTGTGTAAGTTTAAATAAATACCACGACCTTAATGATAAACGAATTAGTAAAAGCTTCTTACCTGGTAGTCTATTCATGTTTACCCCCTGTGTAGATAGTCCAATACCCATGTAACTGAAAGAACAAAAAAAAAAATAATAATAATAAAAACAACAACAATAATAATTATTTCAAATTTTGGCACACAGCCAGCAATTTTATGGGGAGGGAATTAGACATTTACATTGTCCGCAGTACTGGTACTTTATTTTTATTGACCCTGAAAGAATGAAAAGCAAAGCAAACTTTTTGCAGAATTTGAACTCAGAATGCAAACATCCACTGTCTGATTCTGCCACTTCATTGCAATAAGAATGGTGATGATCATTTTACAGGATATAAGAAACAGGAAGTTTGGCTATTTCATACTTTTTTTTTTTTGAGAGAGAACAAAGGAAAACATTTAAAACTAAAATTAGAGAGGAATGAAATATATTCATGATTTTCTTGAAGACATCAAAAGTGGAATCACTTCAAATAGAAACTGAGACCAGATTGTGAAGTTTTGTTTACTAAGAACTTACTGCTGTGTCATGGCATCAATCACAATAACAATAGTAACAAAAAAAAAAAAAAAAAAAAAGATGATTTTTAAATACGAGATCATTTTCAAATGTTACAAAGACCAAATTATTATTGTTTTGTAATTCACCTTCAGAAGTAAAACATTTGCAAAATTTCTGAAGTTTGCCAAAAAAATTTGCAAAGTTGGAATACTTTTAAGTTAACCTTTTAATAAATAATTTTACAGCAAGTTTGTTTTTTCTTTTACTTCATTTTGCTTCATATTTTTCTTTCTCCTCCTCACCTATTTATAACTTTCACTTGCTTATCTTAACAGCACACATATTCACACTGACAAATTGTGTCTAAAGTATCAGTGAAATAAAAATGGAAATTTGTTTACATGAAGATATATTTTGAATCAGAAAGAGAAGGCATTTACAATACACTAGTTCATGGTTATTGTAATAAAAAAAACATTGTACAATATAATTTAGGGGATGTCAACAAGCATATTAGTGAAAAATTGAAGATTGGATATATAGACCATTAATTTATGCTATCATATAATCTGAACAGCTTATTCTCCTTCAAAATTATTTCATGTCTCTAACGTAGCCATTAAAAACATGACAGTCATTACAACAAATTTATTTTGAATTCTAGAATTCACATTACAAACAAGGAAGCCTCTACAAAAAGCAGAGAAATATCCCACAAGTCACATCTACCTTTTTTTTTTTAACCCATTAGCATTCAGATTACTTTGTCAAATGTAATGTTTGTTTATTCACATTGTCTGGAATAAATTATGCATTATCTTGTATTCACATTGTTTTGAATTTATCATGCATAATCTTGTAGCTTCAAGATTTCGATAATGTGATCGTTTATATTTAGAATGACAATGTAGCGTAGGTGCAAGAGACCAGATCTAGCCAGTTTGAATGAAAAGTAGGTAAAATATTTGGGATGAGTAGGGCCAATTTAAATGCTAAAGGGTTAAAAAGAAAAAAGGAATGACATTTTGGATAATATGGTCTAAGACACATTATACTGAGAAAGGGTGAATAAATGGGATGGTTATGGTTGAAAAGTCTTCAATCATAAAGTCAGTTTGATCAGAGATGAAACAATTACTGCTGCTGCCACCACAAGTATCACATTTTTTTCTGGATGAAAATTTTAAATCCTAATCTTATTTAATTAATTTCTCATCAACGTTTCAAATCATTACATTGTGAGAGCCAAACTAACTTTTGCATTCACCAAAATTCCAGGATAAACAAACTTGACTAATATATCTGATAATCTGCCACAGCTTTTTATTTTTTTATTTTTACAAGTGGACTAATTTCTTCCAAATTAGATGCAGAAAAAAATCAAATGAGAACTGTTGTTCTAAATTTTACTTTTCATAAAAAAATCTTCCTACTTTGCAATTCATCTGCCAAGATGGCTCTCTAAATAGCATTGCTGCAGACAAAGCTACTGGTTTTGCTGCCGGTTTTGTTTACAACAGACACATAAAATTCTTCCCAAACTATCCTTCCTTGTTCAGCCTGTTTCATAACTGTGTACACAGTTGCTACAGGCAATAACCTTCAGTATTTCCAATCTGAAAAGAAAGCCTTCAGTGCTATGGTGTTCATCCAGTACCCCAAAATTGTGTATTCCAAAGCTAGCTTCTGCATTCCACTAACTCTTCAATCCTTCTTTGACTATGGAGACCTATTCTAATCTACGGAAATACATGTCACACATAACAGTATACTCCATTCCAAAGATCAACTTCTCTAACCCAGCCAACTACTGATCTCTTGTCATCTCTTTTACTATCTTGAAACTGATAAAAACAACAAATCATTGAATATTTCTTTCCAAGTGATCACCAATACAGTTTCATAGAGCAAGGTCTAATAAAAATTGTCTTTCCTAACATCACACATCTGTGCAAGTAATGCTGTTGCTCACGTCCGTCTTGTAGCAGAACATTCATGTTAAGTCACACACCAGTGAACTCCGCTCAACTTTCAGATTGTCAACATGCAGATAGAGCTTTCTATTTGGGACTTGCTTTTGTCTCCTATACTATTCACTGTTACTTCCAACTGTACACCCTCCTAAACAGAAAATGCCTTGCTTCACTTTTCCCTAATCTTCCCTGTACAGCTATCATATGTGACACCAGGTTTGCACTGGTTTTATGAACAAAGATCTTGAAAAATATTTTCCAATTGGAATATGACACAATCTCTTTCAACAGTAGCAGGTTACAAAGCTCAGACATGTTACACACGTGAAGTAAATAAATGGTTGTGCACTACAGTCTCTACAAAAGCTGCCAAAAATACCAGACCTCATGATCTATCCAAGTGTCTTCACATATAACTTTGCCAAAGGCACATGCCAAACATTTGGCTTATTCTTCCATGACAGGAAAAAAAAAAAAAAATCAGTTCTGACCAGTTGTCGACCTTTACATATTTAGGATAGTGCTGCAATTATAAGCATCAAACATCCTGGATCGTATCCAAAAATAGATATCTGATTGTAATTTTTTGGATGTAGAAGGTTCATTAGCTTATATATGTGGTGCTTCTTTGATCTCTGTCTACAACAATGGCTTATGGATCCTCTAAACAAGCATGATGCACACCACTTCTACCAAAGCTTAATACATCCTCACACACCTCATCATCTTTACTGTGTCTTAATTCTCAAACTCTACACTAAAGTCTTCAATCCTTCCTCCTCAAAATTGCATTCTACTACAACCTCAGGGTACCTATGTTTTCCTTTACAAACATTCACCTACAGAAGTTCAAACTGAACAATAGCTATATAATTTCCATGAGTCTTGAAGACTCCTGCAAAGATGAAGGGTATTGTTCTTCCAACTCCAAATAAACTATTTAGAAATTTTTCTTTTCTTGGAGAGGAAACATTGACTACAGTTTGTGTGAAGCAACAATTTAGAGACAAACACAATAACTTGTATAGATGCTCCTACAGTCTAAGTTCTATTTAACACAGACATAGATGGTGCACAATTGATTAACACACAGATTCTTGATAAAGGAATAACTTTGTCCAGTCCAACATAATGGTTTCTGTGGTTATTGAAAACTTTCTACTTCAACCCTATAATCCAGGATCCTTTAGATTTTATTCAATAGTAAAATTATCATAAATATGCTAACAGGCTGATCATTAATTAAACAATATTACAGATATTGACCTTTCCTTCCATCTAGAATGGATAGATGTTCAGGCAAAATTCTATTATATTATTCCATCTTCAGTTCAACTAATAGTTTTCTCACTTTTATTTGTTCACTCTCATTTCATTACCACTTTTTCTATACTTGTTTTTTTTTTAATACATATATTAAGAGGATCAGAGCTACTAAACAAGCTGTGTCAAAAGAGTGTCGTCTAGCAACTGAAAAATTGGCAGTTCACATCCTGACAATATCACTGCGCTGTGTTGTTGGCAACAGTTCAACTGTAACATTGTAAGCAATGGACACTATTGTATAAATTGAAGAGCATTTCACTAAAAAAATCTACTTGTGAGCAAAAACTGTGATAGACAGGCAATCCTACATACATAAAATTGTCTCTCTAGACTTTAACCCTTTTCATATCAACCTGCCTGAAACCACCACTGAATAAACTTCCTGTTTTAAAGTGATCTAAATCAAAACCTTCCATCAAACTTTCATGTTAATTTATGTTCCAAACACCAGTTTGATAATGACAAAATTACATTATTAAATTCATAATCTTTATCAAATTAATTGAATCAAAGGCAGTGTGTTTCAACAGAAATATCGTAACAAAAGAGTTAAACTACATACACCGCATAATTAAAAAATAAAATTTCTAGATCCTAAATGTCTGATGTTCAAAATAAATCCAATCATTCTTTTTTAAAAACAAAAGCAAAGAGTAAAAGAGAGTTTATAACATTTCTGTAGGAAAACTGAAAAAAATATATATTATATCATTATCAAAATCATATTTTCTAGAAGCCCAACCCCACCTGGCTATAAATCATCATCATCATCATCATCATCGTTTAACGTCCGCTTTCCATGCTAGCATGGGTTGGACGATTTGACTGAGGACTGGTGAAACCGGATGGCAACACCAGGCTCCAGTCTAATTTGGCAGAGTTTCTACAGCTGGATGCCCTTCCTAACGCCAACCACTCAGAGAGTGTAGTGGGTGCTTTTACGTGTCACCCGCACGAAAACAGCCACGCTCGAAATGGTGTCTTTTATGTGCCACCCGCACAAGCCAGTCCAGGGGCACTGGCAACGATCTCACTCGAAAATCCTACGGGAGCCAGTCAGGTGGTACTGGCAACGGCCACGCTCAAAATGGTGCATCTCATGTGCCACCCGCACAAGAGCCAGTCCAGGGGCACTGGCAACGATCTTACTTGGCTTGCCGGGTCTTCTCACGCACAGCACATTTCCAAAGGTCTCGGTCAGTAGTCATCGCCTCGGTGAGGCCCAATGTACGAAGATCTTGCCTCACCACCTCAGCCCAGGTCTTCCTGGGCCTACCTCTTCCACGGGTTCCCTCAACTGTTAGGGTGTGGCACTTTTTCACGCAGCTATCCTCATCCATTCTCACCACATGTCCATACCAGCGCAATCGTCTCTCTTGCACACCACAACTGATGCTTCTAATGTTCAGCTTTTCTCTCAAGATACTTACACTCTGACGGGTATTCACATTGACATTACACATCCAACGGAGCATACTGGCTTCATTCCTTGCGAGCTTACGTATGTCCTCAGCAGTTACAGCCCATGTTTCACTGCCATGTAGCATGGCTGTTCGTACGCATGCGTCATACAGTCTGCCTTTTACTCTGAGTGAGAGTCCCTTTGTCGCCAGCAGGGGTAAGAGCTCTCTAAACTTTGCCCAGGCTATTCTTATTCTAGCAGCTACACTTTCAGAGCACCCACCCCCACTACTAACTTGGTCGCCCAGATAGCGGAAGCTATCGACTACCTCTAGTTTTTCACCCTGGAATGAGATAGAAGTTGTTTCCTGTTTGTTTACAGTCTTTATTGCACCTGAACATCTGCCACAAACAAAAACTAACTTGCTAGTTAACCTGCCTTTGATGTTGCTGCACCTCTTATGTGTCCATAGCTTGCACCGGGTACATCTTATAGAGTTACTACCTACTCCTTTTCTACATACTGAGCAGGGCCATCTACCTGAAGGGGTTTGTGTTTTATCTACCTTCCTACTTATTAGGATTTTGGTTTTAGCTAGGTTGACTCTAAGGCCCTTCAATTCTAGACCTTGCTTCCACACCTGAAACTTCTCTAGTTCTGATAGTGACTCTGCAATTAGGGCAAGGTCATCAGCATAGAGGAGCTCCCAGGGGCAACCTGTCTTGAACTCTTCTGTGATTGCCTGGAGGACTATGATAAATAAGAGGGGGCTGAGGACGGAACCTTGGTGGACCCCTACCTCTACCCGGAATTCATTGCTGTACTCATTTCCAACCCTCACCTTACTGGCAGCATCTCTGTACATGGCTCGCACAGCTCTCACTAACCATTCTTCTATCCCAAGTTTCCTCATTGACCACCAGATAAGGGATCGGGGGACCCTGTCAAAGGCTTTCTCCATGTCAACGAAAGCCAGGTACAGAGGTTTATCCTTAGCTAGGTATTTCTCCTGCAGCTGTCTCACTAGAAATAAGGCATCAGTAGTGCTTTTACCTGGCACGAACCCAAACTGCATCTCATCTAAATTGATTCGCTCCCTAATTAGTTGGGCTATGACCCTCTCTGTAACTTTCATGTGTGTTGATTTTTTTCTTTTGTGCAAGAGGTGCAGTTTTGCAGACAAAACCAGTAATGCTGATAAATTTACGAAAGGTAAATAATAATACAAATATTTGAAAAGTATTTTTGAAAGGGAAATTTATAAATGGAGGTGTATATCATTACAAAAGACATGATCAAAACAACCAAATAGATATTACAGAAGGTAATGTCTATTAACACAGAATCTCTAAAAAGTTAAAGACCATCTTGAAGAAGAAAAAATATATAAAAGAAAAAAATTGGAAGGTTTTTATAAAAAAAAAATCTCACACAAACATTTATTCTCCTGTGACAAGGCATGAATGAATGATTATAGTTGCCTACTTCTCCTCTCCTATTCCCCATCTCTTCCTTACTGTACCCGGAGTGCCCACCCTCATACATCATCATCACTGTTTTTATTTCTTTCCAGCTCCATCCAATCTCTCTCACCCTCTCTTCTAAAATGTGAGTAGTCATGTAGCTCCTCTACTGCAAGAAACTTGTTCTACTCTGGTCCTTTCTTTCACACTTTTACCCCTCATCTCCAAGCATAAAGCTTCCCCTTTGGGTTTGTAGCTGCATGGTGACCTCACTACTGCTGGAGGCACACAAAAAAGCACACAGTACATGCAGTGAAGTGGTTGATGTTAGGAAGGCATCCAATTGTAGAAATCATGCCAAATCAGACATTGGAGCATAGTGCAGTCTTTGGTTGGGTATATTGGACATTATCAAACTGTTCAACCCCTGCCAACATGGAACACAAACATTAAATGACGGTGATGATGAATGTTAAATTATTAAGCTAGCATTGTTGAAAGTAAGACGTTTCTTAACTCAAAAAGTTGAAATATAATTATTTATTTGGAAGTTTTCCGAAAAGAAATTTATGAATGGAGTTGTATGGCTGTTCAACTGACAAGAGTTAAAACAAGATCAAAACAGCCACACACACACACACACACACACACACACACATATATATATAGATATTATATATATGACATGATAAAATGATGTTTAACATAGAATTTCAGACGTTCAAAACTTAATGCAAAGACTTGTTTTGAAAGCAATAGCTAAATAAATAAATAAATAAATAGATTAAAAACAGGAGACTTAGAGAATGGTATATGATTCACTTATTTTGAAGCATTTATCTATTCCTTTTGGCAATTCAGAAAAGCCAGTTTTTTTTTCTTTCTTTTTAACATTTTCCATTACTATTGATTTCATTTTTAATTACACCATTTTCCTCAAAGATTATAGCCTAAAGAAAACCTAGTGCATATAAAAGGCAAGGTAAATTTTTCTGGTATTTCAATACCTAAAAATAGTGGTGCACACTATACACAAGTGCATATTATACTCTAATAAATATGGTATCTAAAAACCATCAATTTGATAACATCCACAGGTTTGTGTTAAAATTTGCTCAACTGATAACATTTATATCAGGTCTTGGTGAGATAGTACCAAATAATACTATCATACGATGTGGTACTATTTTCAGGGAATGAAATACCATAGAGAGAGGGAAAACAGTCAAAGTATCAGCTGCTCCTGGACAGGCTTGTGGTTGAGCATCCCTGCTTGCAGCTATCAGAGTAGAGATGGCTATCTACAAGTGCAAGCCCAAATGAGTCAGAGTAGCTATTTCAGCACATCTCCCTTGCTATCTTCCAGGGCAACTCCTCAATTCTGTCCACCTAAATAATACATTTTAATTTAGTAGATCTCTCTCTCTTTCTTTCTCTCCAAGCACGCGCACACACGCGCGCACGCACGCACGCACGCACACACACACACACACACACACACACACACACACACACACACACACACACACACACACACACACACACACACACACACACACACACACACACACACACACACACACACACACACACACACAGTGAATAAATTGTCTAAATTATGCAAAAAATGCAAATAACACTGACATCTCATTTTAACAGATTACCAAAATTACATAAAAATATCCTGAAATACTAAAGAGTAAATTTATTCAATAAAATTGTCTTTGTTTTCAACCATGGCCTCCAGACAGCTTTGGAATCTCCTGCAACTCTTCTGGATGGTCTCCTTGTTTAAGTTGGTGAGTGCTGCCATAATCCTTGCCTTCAGATCATCTTTGGTGTTACAAGGATTTTTGTTGGTCTCTAACTCAACTGTGCCCCACACATAATAATCAAGAGGGTTGCAGTTGGGGGAGTTATGTGACCAGATGTTGTCCTTGATGGCTTGAGATAAAAACTGGCCCTTTCTCATCTTGCATGAGGAATATTGAATGTCTTCATGCACTACCTGCCTGATGAGAAACTCAGACACTTTCATATCCCTGGGGATGGATCTGATTGACTTGGAGGAATCATTGTCAATCATGGCCTGGATCTCACCAACAAATTCAGGAGTTCTTTTTTCATCAGAATGAGTTTTCCGAGCTGCCGTACCTTCGTAATCATCATTAGACTCATCCAACTCTTTCCAAATCCTTTGCACTGTCCTCAGATTGACAGCCAAACACTCTGAAATGTTCGTATTGGAGCTTCCGGCACAAATGCCAAGTAGTACAGCATGTTGTTTTCAAATTTCTGGCGGAATGAATTGCATCATGATACTGCTTTTCTCACAGATGGTGCCCAACTGACCCAACTATTCTGTGTAGTTGACAAAATCAAAAACTAACAATGCACAAGCACGAAATACAAAAAATATGAAATGAAAACAATTTTACCCATTACACCATGTGTATATATATATATATATATATATATATATATATATATATATATATATATATATATATATATATATTCTTTTATTCTTTTACTTGTTTCAGTTATTTGACTGTGGCAATGCTGGAGCATCACCCTGAAGGGTTTTAATCGAACAAATTCACCCCAAGATTTATTTTTTAAAGCCTGATACTTATTCCATCGGTCTCTTTTGCCGAATTGCAAAGTTACAGGGACGTAAACACACTAACACCAGTTGTCAAGTGGTGATGGGGGGGGGGGGGACAAACACACACACACACACATAGAATATATATATATATATATATATATATATATATACATGACACTCTTCTTTCCGTTTCCATCTACCAAATCCACTCAGGTTTTGGTTGGCCTGAGGCTATAGTAAAAGACACTTGCCCAAGGTGCCACATAGTGGGACTGGATCTGGAACCATGTGGTTGGGAAGCAAGCTTCTTACCACACAGACATGTGTGTTTGTATATATATATGTGTGTGTGTATAAACACTGGTATATTTCAAGGTTTGCTTTATTTAGTATCTATAATATGCACTGACTTTTTTTGAGGGTTCTCTTATCATACTATTTAGTACTGTGCAATTTTGATGATTCAGTTGTTTAACCAACTTGATAATATCAACTCATTGAATTTGTGCTAAGTGGGTCAGTATTCCAGTGACACATTCACCTTTGAAGTAACCTTAAGCTAGAATCAGTGTGACAATGTGTGGCAAAGCTATACCAGTGAATTACGGATACAATCCACCCAATAGTCTTCTGCATAGTTTCCATCTACTCAAAATTTTTCTCTTAATTTTTAAAAACACTTGCCCAAACTGTCATGAATTGAAATCTGAGACCTCATGATTGCAAAGCGAACTTCTTAACTATTTGGCCATACAAGATAGTAGTAGGAAATGTGATAATCTAATTACAGATTAAATGGGTACAAAAAACTTAAAGCATTGAAAGTTTAATCTATAAAAAAAAAAAAGGGAAAAATCCTCTTGAAACAAAAACTTGTAATCATTTTGAAGATATATCTATATTTTGAAACCTTTTTATCATTTAGTAAAACATCTGAAATCTATAAATACTAAGACTGTTGTAGGAAATTTGATAATTTGATAATAGCCTAATTAGGGATTAAATACTTAAAGCATTGAAAATTTAAGAAGAAAAAAATTCCCTTGAAACAAGAAACAAAAAAAAAAATTTCTTAACATTGTTTTTAAGATGTATGTTGTGAAACTTTCTTATCAGTTTGTTGAATATCAATATCTAAAACAGCTTAATTTTATTAATGAAAAAAATGTTGGAAGCGAAACACTGTGACAGATTCTAACTGAACTTCTCTCTCCAACACATCCATCTACCACCTCTGAAGTTCAATGTCTTACAATTTTATGCCACACTCATGTTTTTACCAGTAAATTTTTTTTTTTTTTCACTAGCTGCCAACACAAAATTGCTTCAGAGAACTAACGATGTTTTATTGATTTGTTCAAGCATTCCAAAAAGTAAAAGCAAAGGGTCGAATATTTAGAGAACCAGAAAGCAGACAAAGGAATATGTGTGTGTGTTCAAATGCGTGTCAACATTTTGACAAATAAATCTGCATGTTAAAGAAACTGAAAGCACAGTAATAGTATAGGTTGGTTTCTTCTCTCTCTCTCTCTCTCTCTCTCTCTCTCTCTATAATCATCACCATCGTTGTTTTAATGTCCACCTTTCCATGCCTGCATGGATCAGATGGAATTTACTGAAGCAGATTTTCGACATCCCCTTCTACCACTGACACTTATTTCCAAGCAAGGTCATATTTCCCATGGTTAGACATGTTTACACAGAATATCGGGAATGAATGACACTGCTGTTATACCAGTTGTGACACTCATTTGCAACAATCACATGATGTCGAGATAAGGAGACACAAACATGCTCACACCCTCCTAGAAATGCATACACACACACACCATCATCATCATCAGCATCATTCAACAACTGTTTTCCATGCTAGCATGGGTTGGATGGCTTGACAGGAATTAGCATGGCCAGGAGCCACACCAGTCCCCATTGTCTGTTTTGACTTGGTTTCTATGGCTGGATGCCCTTCCTAACACCACACACATAAATAGATGTACACATATATACATGTATATGCATGCACTCACACACACAGACACACAGATAAACAGATGTACACATATATACATGTATATGCATGCGCACACACACACACACACACATACACACACATACACATTCAGCTTCTCTCAGTTTCTGTGTACCAAATCCACTTAAGATTTTGGTTGGCCTTATGTCATCAAGAATATGGAGGGGGAAAAAAAAACCATGGAAATATTTCCTTTTCAACATTGTTACAGAAGAAATAAAAGAATTGGGAGCATATGGCAAACATCTGTAGCTAATAATACTCAAAGATATTTAGCTTGATACTTTACATTTTTATATTCAATTCTCACCAGGGTTAGGCTTTGCTTTCGTTATTCCCTTCTAAAGTCAATAAGATAACTACTGGTAATATATTGGATAGATCCCCTCCTTCAAAGAACTAGGTCTGCAAGAAAACAAAAAGGTATATTTTCTGCATACAAGCAATTCCAAATAAAATTCTAGAGAACAAAACAGATTTTTTTTTTAAGCTACTTTAAAGGGTTTTTATTTATTCTAAACTGACTAACATACACAGTCGGTGAAAGGAGCAGAAACATTTCATTTATTTTACTGTAGTTACTTTGTCACGAACAATATAAACTTGAAAACATATATATGATCATTTACTCTTTTACTCTCTTTTTACTCTTTTACTTGTTTCAGTCATTTGACTGCGGCCATGCTGGAGCACCGCCTTTGGTCGAGCAAATCGACCCCAGGACTTATTCTTTGGAAGCCTAGTACTTATTCTATCGATCTCTTTTGCCAAACCGCTAAGTTACGGGGACGTAAACACACCACCATCGGTTGCCAAGCGATGTTGGGGGGGGGGGGACAAACACAGGCACAAACACACACACACACACACACACACACACACACACACACACATATATATACACGACGGGCTTCTTTCAGTTTCCGTCTACCAAATCCACTCACAAGGCTTTGGTCGGCCTGAGGTTATAGTAGAAGACACTTGCCCAAGGTTCCATGCAGTGGGAATGAACCCACAACCATGTGCTTGGTAAGCAAGCTACTTACCACACAGCCACTCCTGCGCCTATCAATAATAATTAATAAAAAAGAAATTGTTGTTGTCATTTAGCCCTAGTTCAGATCTGCTGAAGCAGACTTTTCATGAATATTTCAGCTGTGACTGTTTTATCACTTTTTTTTTCACCATATCCCATACATAACTAAAATTATGTTAAAGCAATGGGCATGCAGTTTAATGGAAATTTGGTTGCTACTTCTAGCATGCTGAGAAGGTGCCTAAAGGATTTCTCATTGACTCCATTAAAAAGATTTATCTGTGGAAGTTGAATCCAAGGGGCAAAATAAATCACAATGGTTACAAAAGTCTCATGTGGAGGTGCATGGCTTAGTGGTTAGGATTTTGGACTCGTGATTATAAGATTGTTTTCAACTCCTGAACTAGGCAATGTGTTGTGTTCTTGAGCAAAACATTTCATTTTCACATTGCTCCAGTCAACTCAACCAATAAAAATGAGTAATTCTGCAATGGACCAAGCATCCCATCAAGGGAGAACTATATACACCAGAGAAACTGGGAATATGGCCCTACGGAGTAATGATGACTAACTATAACCACCAAAGCATCATATTCTAATAGAGTCAACATCATACGCTTAGCTTCTTGTAGCAATGCTTCTATGTATATAAATCAAAGCTGTTTATCAAAGTTGCATGTGTGTGTGTGCTCACGCGCATATACACACACTCAATCTATGTATCTGTAAACTTCAGTGTACAGACTACCTTAAAACATTCTATAATTACAATACATGCATCTCACACCTGCCGAATTGTTTCAGCACTGGATGATCTCACGCCCCTATTCCACTCTGAATTGTAATCCATCAACAAAGAAACAAAAGAAAATATAGGAATTAAATCTTGAAATACAACATTGCTCTTGGTTATTTTTTATGATTAACAAATCATTAATTAATAAAACAGTGTCGAGAGTTGTGGTTGAAAATATAGGTTTGTTGTTGCTGTTATTGCTGCTACATTAAGAATTCTGATTACCGAATATTCCGATTCCTGAATCTGCATATAGTATAGTGTAACATGATTGTGCTAACAATTAAATTTGCAAGAGTTGTTGACCTGTTATTTGTATGCAGAGAGCAATTTAATTACAAGTAGGCAAGTATGCATGCGAAGATATTTCAATTAAGAACATTTATAGATGCCATATTACTATTAATTAAAATTAAAAGTTAACTGCCAGTAAACCTGAACAGAAATAAGTTACACAGCAGTCAAAGAATTAGATCTGTTTATTATTCATTGTAAAAAGTTTTTAAGATTTTCCATACTGCTTCTATAAATGGAAAATTATTTGAAATGAATATTGAAATACTAGAATTTTACCTGTCATATGGTGGATAACTTTGGAAGTATACTTTTGCCACTGTAGGTAATATTAAGAAATATGGCATACATGCCATAATTATAATAGGAACATATGTATCAAACTTAAAGCTTAAATAACTGCTGTATTTGTCTATCCCAAAGTGAACACCACAGTTAATTAAGCTTTTAATGATGTATCTGCTTTAAATATGATATACAGATTTCTGTTTTAAACTAATACTGCTTCTGCTACATATAACGAATTACCATAATTTATAATTTGGTTTTTATCAAATTTTTTAGTGCTTGTAGAAAATAAGAAAATAAATACCAATTTTCAGAAGAAAATGTTTATTACCCTAAAACAAAATTAAATAAAACAAATTTCTTATGTATCTTCTCCCATAACAACTCTTACTCTTTCTCCTCTTCTTTGTCTCTATGCTTCTTTTTCTCAGTGTGTGTGTGTGTGTGCACGCATGTGTAGTGTTCCATTATTCATTGCCTGCCATCAAGCCTAGTATGATCATTCAGCCTGCACATGTTAACTCTCTCCCCCTCTCTCTATAATAAAGTGTGACGGCAGAACTCAACCAACCAACCAACCAGCATTTATATCGGTTAATATTATATTATATAGAGATATATGAACCACTAGAATTTTAACGACATTGCAGCTGTGTCTTAATGGAGAGATAGGGAGAGAGAAGAAGAAAAAAAAGTACAGTGAATGATTTAAGTGAATATTCTTTATTGGTAACCAATGAAGAACAAAATAAAACTCTACCAAGTTGGCAAAATGTCAGATTCCGGAGCAGGGAGGTGAAATTTAATACAATATAGAAGATAAGATTTCACACTTCACTTCATTTTGTTTCACTGTGAAAGCAATCTTTGGTCTCTCTCACCTAAGATTGATACACAAACTGAAACAACTATTCATTATTTGCTATCAGATAGAAATGTATTCTAACCCATCGCTGTCACAAAAGCTTGAAGGTGCCTTTATGTGGTTACAGAACCTGCTAGAAATAGCAGCTAGATTTCCCTCAAATCACACAGGAGACATTGGGTGATGGAGTCTAAAGTACACTACAAACTTGACTCAGACATAAGTCTGTCACGAGTCCAAGGACTCGTGAGACTGGAGCTCAACCCAGTTTCTACACCATATAAATGACTGAGATATCAACACCTGACCCTTCCTGAATGGGACATTGGGCCATAGCAGGATTCACTTCCTGGTTATTGCTGGGACCCATTTTCATAGCTGAGTAGACTGGAGCAACATGAAATGAAGTGTTTTGGTCAAGTGCTCAATGCATCACCTAGTCTGGAAACTGAACCTATAATCTTACGACCATGGATGCAACACCCAAACCACAAAGCCATGCACCATCACATGGTACACAATACCAGAGAAAAAGTTTTAAAAGGGATGGGTATGATGCTTATGGCTTTGATTGCAGGTCAGCTCAGTTAAGGCTAACCTAGTTAGTGCAAAACACAAACACAGTAACAATAAAAAAACATATTCTAAAATAAATAAATGAACAAATGAATGAATAAATAAATAACCTACAACATGCTATCAATGGCACAGCCCCCATACTCTGCTGATCAACAAATAAATAAAAGCACAGATAAAATTAATCAGCTTTTCAGATTATTCTCTTTACAGCTGGTCTATGAAGCATAAAAAAAATAAAAAAATGAAATACTGACTAAATTTAACAATGGCATAATATGATTCTTCCTTAGTTTTAATTGGTAAGTCTTGGTTTTATTAATTATGTTCTCAGAAACACACACACACACACACACACTAGCTGTAATGAAGTAAGGAATCAGAGTGCTGAATTTCACAGCTTAAATAGCTTATATTCCAGTACAGTTGCCATGTCTTGGACAACATCTTGCTTGAGACTTTGTGGCTAATGAACCAATCAATGTACATTCCCTGCAAATGAATGAGATTATATATATATATATATATGTATATATATATATCTATA
>NC_142931.1:115777159-115782159 GCF_046866305.1 Octopus bimaculoides
TGTACTATGTGTGCTTGATATTATCGTGAGGTAATTTATTTACTTTTAATGATAATGTAGTTAACATTGCATTAAGTTTGTATGGATTTTTGTATTATTTAATTATCTAACAGCTTTTTGAATTCTGGGGAAAAATGAATAAAAACTTTTCTTTACTGGAAGGTTTTATTAATTTTTAATGGAGAATTAGTATGTTGTTATAAAATTTGTTTGAAGTTGCTTTAGTTGGTATTCATAGCGCATTTTCTTTTTATAAGTATTTTTTTTTTGTGTGTGGATATCTTATATTAGATAAATATTTACTTTAAAAAAAATGTTTTTTTTCTTTTACTGTATGTTTAAGGTATTGAAAATATAAAAAAAAAATATGTACAAAATCAAATATAATTGGGATTGGTGAGAGTAATTTATAAGAACTTTCCTCTTAAGCTTTGTAAGACTGGTATCTTAGTTAAAGATGACAATCTTACAAAACTGTTGAATTGGTAAACCTTGTATTTTTGGTATTTTGGTATTGTGGTGTCAGTAAGGTGCAATTAAATTTTCTGAAGTAGTAGTCATGATGACTAAGTAGGTAGACTATAAAGTTGTTATTACAAAGTAATAACAAATTAACTTTAAAATGTTGTTCTTCTTTTTTATATTATTGATATTTATCATGTTGAATACTTTATTATGTAATTTTCTGTTTTACCATGTTTTGAAAGTATTATATGACTAATATGTTTACTAGCAAATGTTTTTATTTTTCATCAATATATATATATATATATATATATATATATATATATACACATACATACACACACTTGTTTTTATGTATGTGTGTCTGTGCACACTCACACATGGGTCATTAACCTTCTTAAATTCTGGTGTAACTTGAATACTGCCTCACCTTGTCCTATCTATATTTCTGTACTGTTAGCTCTTTTTTTATTGTATTATCTCTGTTATGTAATCTGTTGTTTTGAAGGGTGGTCTGAATTAAACAACTCTGACATATCAGTTGTTTTTCATTTTTCCTTAGTGCAAACAGTGTGTTTATATTTATAAATTAATTCCTTCAATTTAAATCACATGCTCCCCCCTCTCTCTCTATATATATATGGAGAGAGAGAGAGAATTTCACATAGCAAAAGACTTGTCTTTTCTCATTTTCGAATTGCTTCATGACTATTCTTCCTGGCCTGTACAAGTGGCATATTTTTACAAACTCAGATACCCGATTGCCTTTCTCAGGCAGACATTTTAATGTGAAGTGTGAGTAGTAACTAGTTTCTGCCCATTTAAAGCAAGTAATGACTATTTCCTTTAAACAACTTTCTGTATTCTCTCTACATGGGCAATGCCTAACATAAACCATAGTTTTAGTGACTGGTGTGTGTTACAGCTAGTGAAATTGATGGGGATGTCAGCTCATTGGCTAATAGGTCACTTGATTCATATCTTTATAATAATAGTCTCCAAACTGTGTCCATGACCCAAACACGTATTGTACAGTTGATGAGTTTTTAGCTAATGTGTAATATTAGGCTTGAATCCTTTCATGGGTGTATATTTCAGAGAGGAAAAAGCTAACTAATAGATCTTGCAATTCATATCTTAAAAGGATGGTCTCTAAACTGTGTTCATGGCCCAAACAATTTAGCTTTTGCTACAATAGAAGTGTATGATTTTTGTTTACTTAGCCCAAGTTTTTCATAACTTAACCCTTTTTATAACAACCCAAGACCACCTGTAGATCTGTGATACTGACTTTCTTTGAAAGTAATCAAAATTTCATCTTAATTTACGTTCCAAATGCACCCTTTAATAATGACGGTTGTTTTACTCAAAATAATTCAAACAAAGGCAATGTATTTCAACAGAAATTTGGTAACTAAAGGATTGAAGAGGAAAAGCTTCAGCAGGTTGATTACATTTGAAATATAAAACATTATGATAGATTTCACAGTGCTCAACAGCTCAAGGAATTATGGAACTTATAAAATCAAGAATCAAAATTAGAATAAAATGACATGGTGAAAGTCATTTCATTTGATAAGAATGAATTAATTACATGTTTCAGTAGAGAAGATGCAAAGATGCTAACCATTTGGTTCTGAGTTTTTATCTTTTTACTATTTCAGTCATTGGACTGCAGCCATGCTTGGACACCATTGCTTTGTAGGGTTTTAGTCAAATAAATTGAATCCAGTATTTTTTTGCTTTAGGCCTAGCATCTTGTCTCTTTTGCTAAACTGCGAATTTACGGGGATGTAAACAAACCACTGTCAAGTGGCAGTGGTAGACAAGCACAAAGGCGCACGTGCGCGTGCGCGCACACACACACACACACACACACACACACACACACACACACACACACACACAATATGTGTGGCTGAGTGGAGGTGTAGGCATAGCTGTGTGGAGGCACAAGCATGGCAGTGTAGAGGTGCAGATGTGGCTTTGTAGTAAGAAGCTTGCTTCCCAGCCACATGGTTCTAGGTTCAGTCCTACTATGTAGTACTTTGAGCAAGTGTCTCTATTGCCTCAGGCCAACCAATGTCTTGTGAGTGGATTTGGTAAATGGAAACTGAAAAAAGTCTGTTGTGTGTGTGTGTATATATATATATATGTGTGTGTGTGTGTGTATTTCCACCACCACTTGACAACTGCTGTTGGTGTATTCACATGAACTTAGTGGTTCAGCAAAAGAGACCACTAGGATAAGTACTAGGCTTAAAAAAAATCCTGGGGTTATGTTCAATTGAAACCTTTCAATGTATGTACTCCAGTATGGCTGCAGTCAAATGACTGAAACAAGTAAAAGATAAAAGAAAAGATATATATATATCTATATATGGCTGGTTTCTTTCAGTTTCCCCTCTATCAAATCCACTCACAAGGCTTTGGTTGGCCTGGGGCTATAGTAGAAGACACTTGCCCAAAGTGCAATGCTGTGCGATTGAACTTGGAACTATATGGTTGGAAAGCAAACAGCTTACCATGCAGCTACACCTGTGCCTATCTTCTTCAAGGAAGATAGTAAAAAAATTTTGTGAGTCTTCAGTTGAAAATTATTGGCAGTATATTTTTAACTACTCTTCTCATTTGTTATCTTTAACAATGTTGAGTCATTAATTAGATTAAGTAAAGAGAGAGAGGAACCTACATTGTTGCTTTTTACAAACGTATCTGGCAATATTTGGCATTGTTGAAATGCTGAAAACCTCTATTATTGTAGGTCAAATTCCTTGAGTTTGCATTTGGCTTCGATATTATCCTATTGTTATATATTTAATGCATGTACTTTAGAATGTTGTTCATTTGTTCTTCACCATATTTCATGTTTTTTTATCTTTTCAGGGATTGGGAAAATTCCCAAAGATGCAGCCAGTGTGAGATCTACCCACCCAATACCTGCATCTTGTGGCATATATTACTTTGAAGTAAAAATTATCAGCAAAGGAAGAGATGGGTAAGTAAATCTTTAAAATCATTTGTATGTTGTTGTTGTTGTTGTTGTTGGCGGTGGTGTTGATGGTGATGGTGGGGTTGCTGCTGTTGTTGTAATTAGTGGTTTAATTCTGTTGCACTGTGTTCTCAGTGATTGCAGGAATGTATACATTTCAACCACAGATTTAATCATATCAATGCACATCCTGGCACATATGCTTATGTCTTCATTTATATGCAGATGTATGTCCAAATAGGAGCTTGCATGAATGCACACATGTGCATACACATTGATATATATATATATATATATATATCTCATCATTATCATCATCATCGTTTAACGTCCGCCTTCCATGCTAGCATGGGTTGGACGATTTGACTGAGGACTGGTGAAACCGGATGGCAACACCAGGCTCCAATCTGATTTGGCAGTGTTTCTACAGCTGGATGCCCTTCCTAACGCCAACCATTCAGAGAGTGTAGTGGGTGCTTTTATGTGTCACCCGCACGAAAACGGCCACGCTCGAAATGGTGTCTTTTATGTGCCACCCGCACAAGAGCCAGTCCAGGGGCACTGGCAACGATCTCGCTCGAAAACCCTACAAAGGCCAGTCAGGCGGTATATATATATATACACATATATATATATATATACACATATATATATATATATATATATATATATATATATATGTCTGTACGTATTGTCGTCGTTGTTTGACGTCCGCTTTCCATGCTAGCATGGGTTGGACGATTTGACTGAGGACTGGTGAAACCAGATGGCTACACCAGGCTCCAATCTGATTTGGCAGTGTTTCTACAGCTGGATGCCCTTCCTAAAGCCAACCACTCAGAGAGTGTAGTAGGTGCTTTTACGTGTCACCTGCACGAAGGCCAGTCAGGCGGTACTGGCAAAGGCCACGCTCATCTCGCTCGAGAAACCTCATGTGTCACCCGCACAATAGCCAGCCCAGGGGCACCAGCAACGATCCCGCTCGAAAAATCCCAGAATCCCACACAAGAGCCAGCTCAGCGGCACCGGCAACGATCCCGCCCGAAGAAATTCCATGTGTCACCAGCACATGGAATTTCTTCGAGCGGGATCGTTGCCGGTGCCGCTGAGTTGGCTCTTGTGTGGGGTTCTGGGATTTTTCGAGCGGGATCGTTGGAAAAATCCCAGAACTCCATATATATATATATATATATATATATATATATTCTACACCTGCCAAACTTGCCTGCAATGGTTATGCATGGGCATAAATATAAATTCAACAAGCATTACGTATCATTATTATAAAAACTTGCATGCATACAATTATGTGTGCATATGCATATGTTCAATTGATTGGAAGGAAGGGGTTTACACACTCACGCACATACACACGTACATGAACGTGTGTGTGCGTGTGCACGCACTCGTGCATGTATGTGTATACACACACAAGCACACAATGATGGATCACAGTAGTAAAGATGCTGGGGCTGGGGCCGGGGATTGAGTATGGACAGATCCAGTGTATTACCATTTATTATTTCACAGACAGCGAGATGAA
>NC_142931.1:115787159-115803652 GCF_046866305.1 Octopus bimaculoides
TGTGATTTAATGGTGGTTCATATTGTAGGGATAGTGTCAAGTGTGAGCATTCTCTGACTGTCATTAAGAATATTTATCATTACCAGATTGATAATGGTATTCACAATGGTTATTAATAATGGATATTTGAGATAAAGGTGAAGTTGTAACAGGGGTTAAAATATTGGTGAACTTGGCATGTGCAGGAAGCAAAAATAGACAAATGGGTTTATCAGATTGATTACAAAGGGGCATGGTATAAATTGTGAATTAGTAACACAGTACTAGTGGTGTAAGTATATCCTTCACAGATACGAAAATAGATAGCATATTTGCTATATCTTTAGATATATAACTGAATTATAATGTGATATAACAGTTGCTGCAGTCTTTTTAAATAAGGTTTGTAAAAAAGCAAGTAAAAGAATACCAACCACTTTTACAAGACTCTTACGACAACACTTTGAAATACAGTTGACTGGGATATAGTAGTAGTAGTAATAGTTAGGAAATTTAATGTTGATGTTGGAGAACATTAAAGTTGATACACTATTGTATAATCAAGGAACACTTGAATGAAAGCAGCATAGGGATTTCAAGAGTTCTTTAATAAGAATGAATCTATATCGATAATACATGCTTATGAAAGTTAGGCAGCTAACTAACTAGCTTAGCTATCAGGTGGTATTGAATATCAGATCTACTAACTTGCCAATTAAAATGAGTGACAGAGAGATGACTATGAAACACAGACAATTCCTGGAGATGAATGTGTCCTCCGCCAAAACAAATGAAAGGTTTGTGAGATTAGACCAAGAATGGTGAAGGTGAAGAGAATAACCATAAGTAGAAGATAAGTGTGGAAATTGAAAGGCTGGCTGACATACTTTGAAAAAGAGACAGAATTTTTAAAGAATAGAGGACAGCTGGACATTTTTAAAGAATAATTCATGCAACCTAGTAACCATTTTAGTGGGTGGAGCCAAGCAGTCAGTTATATGATAGATAAAACATAAAATGTGACAAGACTGAAACAAAACATAAAATGTGACAAGACTGAAACAAAACATAAAATGTGACAAGACTGAAACAAAACAGAGAAATAC
The DNA here is from genome assembly GCF_046866305.1 of Octopus bimaculoides. Taxonomy (NCBI): domain Eukaryota; kingdom Metazoa; phylum Mollusca; class Cephalopoda; order Octopoda; family Octopodidae; genus Octopus; species Octopus bimaculoides. The sequence continues at coordinate 115,788,245 of NC_142931.1, forward strand.
AATGATAGTGTATCATAGACATTGAACTTGCAGAGAACTTGCAGCAATTGAAGAGTAACATGCTCATATGATCCATTCTATTGTGATGTTAATTTAGTAGGAAAAAATAGTTGAAAAGTGGCTGAGGGTCAAACAGCATTAGTTCTGTGTATTGAGAAAGTTTGTTTCACAACCACATGGTTTTGGATTCAGTCCTGCTGCATGGCATCATGAGCAAGTGTCTTCTACTGTTCTGGGTTAATGAATGCTTTGGGAGTGAATTTGATAGCCACTATAAAGCTAGTTGTACGTGTATGTGTGTGTGTGTGTGAGAGAGAGAGAGAGAGAGAGAGAGAGAGAGAGAATATTTGCATTATGTGATCACATGAGCTATGATCAATATCTCCATTGTCATTTTTCTGCCAGTAAATCATTCAGTAGCTTTGCACTTTTGAAGATATGGAGAATGTAAGCCTCCCTGGCTTGAAAGACTTGTACTTGGCTTTTGTTGACTTGGAGAAAGCTTTTGATAGGGTCCCCTGATCTCTTATCTGGTGGTCAATGTGGAAACTAGGTATAGACAAGTGGTTGGTGAGAGCCGTACAAATCTTGTACAGGGACACTACCAGTAAGGTGAGGGTGGGTAACGAGTACAGTGAAGAATTCAAGGTACAAGTAGGGGTACACCAAGGATCGGTCCTCCAGGCAATGAGAGTGCAATTCAAGACAGGCTTCCCCTGGGAGCTCCTCAATGCTGATGACCTTGCTCTTATAGCTGAATCACTATCTAAACTAGAGAAGTTCCAGATATGGAAGCAAGGTCTAGAATCGAAGGGCCTCAGAGTTAACCTAGCAAAAACCTTTAGCCTTATGTCGTGCTTGAGAAGAAAACCTTTGGCATTATGTCATGCTTGAGAAGTCCCATCAAGCCAAACAAAATTGCAGTCGTGGCAGATACTAATGTCACGCAAATTGGCACCCGTGCCAGTGGCATGTAAACACATCCTGGTGTCAATGCAAATGGCAAGTAAAAGCACCCATTACACTCTCAGAGTAGTTGGTATTAGGAAGGGTATCCAACCATAGAAAGCTACGCCAAATCGGACTGGAATCTGATGCAGTTTTCCAGTATGCCAGCCCAGTCAAACCATCCAACCCATTCCAGCATGGACAACGGATGTTAAACGATGATGATAAACAAATTAATAAAGCATGGTCATATGTAGTTTTGTTATTTATGTAAAGAATGAAAAGTAATTGAAATATTCTTGTTTTATTTTGATTGGTGTCCACCATATCACAGTTTCTTCTATTAAAAGGGTATTTTACTAAAAATAAATAAAATAATGCTTTGGTCATAGAGAATATTGTTATAGTGAATGAGCTTTGGATATGAAATAATGCAGTAAAGGTTGATATTCTTAACTTAAATTGACTGGTAGCATTTAATACTGCAGTTGAAGTTACAGCTGTTTCAATTTTAATAGACGCACAGTTGCAAGCTGCTATAATGTCACTAATATCCTATCATTATGTTTTGTATTGAAATGAACACCTTTTACTTTAGGAGCATATATATGAATGTATATATATTATCATAGTTTGAAATGTAATGCACTTTGTTGAAAGCTTTAACTAAAGGAAATGTTGAGTGCTTTGTGTTACATGAATCAAGTATTTTATTGTAGTTAAAAAAAAAAATGCTATTTCCAGGAGTTTATGTTTAAAGCAGCATTTTGAAAATGGTCTTCAAAATAAGGTCAGGAAATCTTTTAATGTTGTTGCTGTCTAGCCCCTGGTCAAACATTCTTCAGACTTATTATCATAGCCATTTCAGCCATGACTATTTATCTTGTGTGTGTGTGTGTATGCACATGTATCTAGGACTATATTGTCCAATGTGTCCTTTTTGTTTTTTTAGATAGTAGAGGTTTACTCTGAGAAAGATTCAGCTGATATTTCTAGCAAGTCAAGCAGCCACATAGAGGCTCTTTGTAGATTCAAGGAACCTCTTATATTTGCCCATTGGTGTTCATACTTTAGTCTTCTTACAAAAAGTCTTATGGCAAAACGGCATCTCTGAACTGAAAGAAAACTTTTAATGATCGATAAAACTTGATATTTGGTGAAAGTGAGGATATGAAGAAAATTCAATGAATTATTCATGGTACTTAGTCTTTCAGTCCTTCATGTTTTTATTGAGAGATAAGTCAGTTTTTTTTTATAGTCTTCCAATAAGAGAAGAACTGGCAGAAATAGCTTTAACAATAATATTTCTTTGTTATTATTTACTGTATTTTAGTTGTAAGAAACAATTTACTTAGAACTGAAATACCAACATTTATTTAGTTGTAAAAGTACTTTCATTGTTGTTGGTTTACTTTGTTTTAAAGATTTTTTTGCATTTAGTCATAATAGGCAATTCTTGAGATGGATGGCGTCTTCGAGTTATTCATTCTTCAAATAAGCCTATTTATCCATGTCAACCAGTGTACAGTTTTCTGCATTTGCACAGTGATTCAGTAATGATTCATTTATCACTATTTCAGCATGTTGGGGAAGAAGTCTTTACTTTGGAGATGAGGTCATTTCTTCTTTCTGTGCTATCTAGTTAGTAAACAACTTCTCTTTTCCATGGCTTCCTTAAGTGTTGTGCATTTGTTCTGTGTACTTATGGAATTTTAGTGGAAGAACACAATAGTTGTTTCCCGTAGCTTTTTCTTCAGCTAATTCTTTTACATTACACCATTTGGTCTTCTAATTACAGACATGATCACCACTTCAATGTGGACGCATAGAATGTAAAAAGCCAATGCAAATACTGCAAAGCATTTAATGGTCAATGCTCCAATAATTCTGTCAATCCACTGCCCTGGATTAGTACTTTGTATTTACCCCTAGAATGATGAAAAGCAAAGCTGTGTTTCACAGAATTTGAGCTCAAACTTAAAAATCAGAAACAAATATTACAAAATATTTTGTCCAACTTTGTAATGTTTCTGTCAGTTTACTGCCTGATGAGGTGATTATAAGACTAAAACATGCCTGGTAATTGCCACCTGTACCTATCAAGATAACTGAAATATTATTATATACTTCACGTCGTCGTGCAGCTACTGTTTATACCTCCCTTCAGAGATTTATTATTGAAATAATATTAGTTATCAATTTATAAGATTTTTGGACTCACAGTATCATTATTTCTTGTTTACTTATTCAATACTCTCTGCTTTTATTCTTTTAATACTCACCATTTAACATCCATGTTCCATGCTGGCATGGGCTGGACAATATGACAGAATCCAGTGTCTGTTTTGGCTGGGTTTCTATGACTGGATTGCTTTTCCTAACACCAACCACTTTACAGTGTGTATAGTGTGTGTTTTTCATGGCACCAGCAATAATAGGTCACCATGCATCTTGCAAGGTGTCCTACTATTGTAACCCCTTCATCTGAGTGGGGTTAAAGTAGAGAGGGAGTCAACTTTATGATATGAAACAGGGAGTTAAAGTGAGAGAGAAGGATTCAAAACAGAAGGTTTCTTGCTGTAGAGGAGCTACACAACTGCTGATAGTGTAAAAGAAAGGTTGTGAGTAGCCGAAATGCAGCTGGAGAAAGAAAAAAATAGTGGTGATGAGGTGTTAGGGTGGATCCTCAAGATAGGTGTTTAGAAGTGAGTGGGGAGAGGAGAACAGGTGTGTGAGTGAGAAGAGGTTGCTAGAGATAAGGAAAGGATGAAGGGATGAATATGAAGAAGAACAAGTGTTGAAGGGTGTAAGCCTTGTGCTATTTTGAAATATCAGCACAAGCTTGTTCTAGTATACATGAGATTTTGAACTTCAGTTTCCATTTTGTATCTACCGAGTAGAGAACAATTTTGATTTCTCTCTAAATGTAGATGTTAAGAGTTTCTTTCCCTTTTTGCTAATCTGACTTGGTTTCCTTTAAATATTTAGGAGGTACTCTGAGTTAGTTATGCTGCTTTGTTTTAAGCAAGTTTCTGACAACTGACATACTTGGCAGAGAAGTGGGACGAGAGGAGGAGGGGAAGGAGGAAAGGGGCTTACAAATAGGCAGATACTTTTCTTTAAATAGCTTCTTATGTTGAGCAGCTTTTGTAACATATTACATTCTTGAATTACCTAACCTCTGGCATATTTATTTATTTATTTCATAAGCAATTGAATGTGTGTCATGGTGAAATGTTGATTGAAAATGAGCTGTCATCTGGTACATTGTGATTTGACCTAGTTGTTTCCATAAAAAGGAATAGATAATCTAAATTTAGTTTACATCTCTGCATTCAAAGCTATATCCCCCTTTCTTCATGCTAGCATTTGCATTTACATTTCTCTAGCAGTAAGCCCTCTGAGTTGAGATGTTCACTAAAACCAAAGTTATAAGACTAGATTTAATATTCTCATTTATCATTAGGCATAAGTAAATTAAATAAATCCTTCAGAAGCATAATGTATGCTGTGTAATACTACTGCATTATGCTTCTTGGAGATGTTACTGTTTAATTGCCAGGATACACAACTACTATAAATGGATAATAGAATAATTGCTGCTTTTGTTAGTTAACAATGAATAGTTCCTTTTTGTGGAGTGGTTATGTATCTGTTGCTTCCTCTTGCTGGCATTACCATGTTGAATTTGTAAATTCACCTAAATATCTTCAGGTGGTCAATTTAGTTGGCACATTTTGGGTTGAAGGTAAGCAGATTGCAGCCAGTTGAGATAGATGGAGGGATGAAGGCAGGGGGGAGGGGGGGCAATCTTACAGCCTTTGAGGTTTTTCTTTTAAACTGGAATTTAAGGAAAATAAATAGTTACCTAGAATACAAGGATAAAGCATGGAAATCAAAGAAATGTACTTAATAAGAATTTAGTCAAATGTAGATGTATGTATAATAAAAATAAAGTATTGTAGCTTAACATTTAGAATAAAAAGAAATAAATGAAATAGGTTCAGGCATGGTTAGGTTTTTAAGAAGCTTGCTTTGCAAACACATGGTTTCAGACTCAGTTCCACTGTGTGGCACCTTGGGCAAGTGTCTTCTGCTCTACTCCTAGGCTGACCAATGCGTTATGACTGAATTTGGTAGACAGAATCTGTGCGGAAGCAAGTACTGAGATCAATTTGTTTGACTAAGCACTTCAAGGCAGTGCCCCAGCGTGGCTGCAGTCCAATGACTGAAATAAGTAAAAAATAAAAAATTAAAAGAAAGAATTGGTCTTGTTGTCAGTCATTGTTGTCTTAACTTTTATTCTTGTACTGTGGTGAGAAACAAATGTCTTGTTCGGTTTATATTCAGCTTCAATATTCATGTTATAAGTGTAAGCATGCCCACTTCTATTGCAAGCGGTGGCTGCCTGTCTTTAGTTAAAGTATATCCTAAAGCAGCTGAACCAAAAGCAGTAAGCTGCAGCTGTGTGTATGCATGTCTGTTTGTGTATGTGTTCCTCCCTGTTTTGACTCTGGTGACATTCACAATAGTCACACTTTGTATAAGAGGTGTCGTTTGTTTCTAGTCTTCCATGAAAACATATCTGGCCAAAAGGAAATATAAACTTATTTGGAAATGCATGTGGGTTAGTGACATAAGGGCATCTAGCTGTGGAAAATCTGCTTCAGTGAATTCTGTCTAACCAATGTAAGCTTAGAAAGTGGATATTAAGCTGATGATGATTTGCTAATTCCATAATTTAGCTGTCACATGAGGACGAAATTTAAAAAACTACAAAAAAAATATAATAAAATAGAAAAAAAAATATATATATATTTAATTATCTCAGAAGATGGTTATTCTAATTCAAATATACTTTTTAAAATGGTTGTTTGCATTTAGCTTCCAGGGCAACCATAGTTATGGTATTTATAATTTCTGATGTGTTTAATCAAGCAAAAGAAAATTATCACATGAACAGTAATGCAAAGGTGACATACTAAGAAATATATCACAATATAATGTATTATTTAATAGGAGATCTAACTTATTGACCAAAAGATAAGGCATTGTTTATTCATGGAACTCTTGTGTCAGATCAATAACTCTTGCCTTATAAATTATTAGGTGTTGGAAGTTGTACGAATGTCTAGTATAATGGATACTTCTAACTAAATAATGTCTCTATGTACTTTTGTGTTGGACTTGTGACTTATTTTTATCAATGGGAAATGGATACACTGAAAAGAGATAGCATTTATCCTTTAATTGACTAATGGTCATAAATTTCCTACTGTCCACTGTACTTAGGATCAAACTGCCCCAACTGACATCACTAATCTTTCAGGGCTACATTCACAGTTACTCTTCCTAAACTCAGTTTTTTTTTAATGTATAAATAAAAGATTCGCAAATCTGGTCTTAATGTCTTTCTCAGACAATGAAGGTAACAGAATGCTTTTGAACAGATTCCTTTAGTCTATGACTACCAGTAGAAGAATAAGAAGAAAATGAAAAAGAAAAAACCCCGTTATTATCAATGACATTTCCTTTATCATTGTTTTCAACTATTAATTCAATTGTTCTCAACAACAGTCCATATACGATTTTGAGGGGTCCACGCAAGCAAAATAATAAGTTGAGCCACAGTTGTATATTAAGGGTCCATGAAGAGACACCTAAATTTCTTTCTCAAATGTTTTACATAGTTTAACCTACACAAGTTGATGCATGCATATCAAGACAGGAATTTTGAAACCAGCTTCTATAAAACTAGTTTTTAAGCATAGAATGGCTACAGGGGTCTGCCAAAATAGAATAATAATCAAAGGGGTCCATAGATAAAAAAATGGTTTGAGAATAACTGCTTTCTTTAATTCATGCAATCTGACACACCTCCTACCACTAGGTTTGCCCACTCAATCTATCCTATTCATCATTCTCACTTTGTCTCTTCTTCTCCTTCACACTAACCCTTGATATTACTCCCTTTACGACACTGTTCCTTCCTCTCTCAAAAACAACCTTGTTCCATCCCTGACCTATGCCAGCATGGAAAAAAAATGGACATAAAATAATGTTGGGGATGATTGAATAAATGAAATAAAAGCTAACATGCATTTGTGAATGGGCAGAAAAGAAGCCGGATGTGCATTGCTTATTATTGAACTGCGAAAATCCTCGTCAGCTTTTGATTTGTTCTTAATCCATATCTAAACCAGTTTTGCCTGTGTCCAACACATCCACAACGAGAGTCACTCAAAGCAAGGAAACATAAATATCAAACATAAACAAGAACAAGAAATGACTAGACAAAGCAAACAAGTCCATTTCAAATTTACCCCCATACTCCTCAAATATTGACCTAATGTGTGTACTACAAAATGATTTTATGTGATATTGTGCTGTTTCATCTTCAATTGAATTCTATGAAGATACTGCATTAGGTGAAGGCATGATTGTGTGGCGAAATAGTTCACTTTATAACCCTGTGGCTTTGTGTTCCATCCCACTGTGTGCTATGTTGGGCCAAGTGTTTTCTAGTATAGACTTTCTAGATGAAAGTGATTGGTGGAGATGGTACAGAAGCCTATTGTGTGTGTGTGTGTGGTGCATGCATGAATGTTTAATTTCCATGTGTGTTTGCATGACATCATTCAGATAATGGTGATGTCATGTTTACCACTCCTGTAAATAAGACATCTTGTAGGTTGGTGGTTTTGATGTAGGAAAAACTAATGGAATAAAAACATTTTGCTTGAAAAATAGGTAAAGGTGGATGACCAAATGAACATTCAGCCGCAGAGCATACCTTCAATACACTCAACCAACCTAAGCCAGCATAGGGTGGGGGAAAACAATGATAATATATTTATGAACATATTCTTTATCTAGTCTACAACTTGTTCACTTTAGCATCTAGTTCCAAATGTTCCATGCTTAAAATCTTTCCCAGAATTTCCCAGGTTAATGAGGTGTTTCTCAACCATTTTTTCTCATGCTCTATCCCATCACGAACACATAAAGTTAATCATCATCATCAAAGAGATAGTAACACACACACACACACACACACACACACACACACACACACACACACACACACACACACACACACACACACACACACACACACACACACACACACGCACGCACGCACGCACGCGCGCGCGCGCGCGCGCGCGCGCGCGACAGGCTTCTCTCAACTTCCATCTACCAAATCCACTCACAAAGCTTTGATGACACTTAACCAAGGTGCTTAGCAATGGGACTGAATCTGAAACCATGTAGTCAAAGAGGAAACTTCTTAACCACACTGTCACAACTGTAGATACTCTTTTACTTGTTTCTGTCATTTGACTGCAGCCATGCTGGAGCATCACCTTCAGCTGAACAAATCGACCCCCCAGACCTTATTCTTTGTAAGCCTAGTACTTATTCTATCAGTTTCTTTTGCTGAACTGCTAAGTTACAGAGATGTAAACACACCAACATCGGTTGTCAAGTGATAGTGGAGGTGGTGGGACAAACACAGACACACAAACATTTATATATATGGCGGGTTTCTTTCAGTTTCTGCCTCTCAAATCCACTCACAAGGCTTTGGTCACCCCGGAGTTGTAGCAGAAGACACTTGCCCAAGGTGCCATACAGTGGGGCTGAACCCAGAACCATGTGGCTGGTAAGCAAGCTACTTACCACACAGCCACTCCTGCACTTATATAGTATATATATATATATATATATATATATATATTTATTCAAAACAAGATTTAACTAAAACTTTATTGGAAGTTTTATTCAGTTGTTACTTACATATGCTCCATTCTGAAATCCCATACAACATAGAAAAATTATTAAATGCTATCTGTAGGGCCCGCATCCAACCTTGAGAAACACTGGGTTAAGCTACTGGACTATTGATATGTAAAGTACGAATGAACACACTAATTTAGTAGACTAATTATGATCAAGAAGAACAGAGGAGACCATCCAGAATTTGAATTAACTGGACTTAAGAATAGACTGCTATGGAGACTGATTGTGATTTCTTAATGATACAATGCCAACTCCAGACATGTTTCAGCCATGTTAGGTCTTACATCAATGAATTTGAAATTGACAGCAACAATTTTCTTTATTCTTTCCGGCAAAACATTGCTTGTCTCAATCTCCTTGTCTTAAAACAGTTCTCCTTTTGATTTATATTAGCAGTGTGTCTCTGTATTGGAACAGCTATAAATAGTAGCATGTAATATAATGAGTAAAAAATCCCCAATATATTACTGTTATTTATAGCTATATCCACTTTGGGATACAGTGTTAAAATGATTCAGTTCGTATTTTCTCAAAGCTTCTACATTTCATTATGTAAAGAACTCTATCTATGACTTAATCATTAGAAGTGGTAAGAGCATCAGGCTATAAAAAGAAAGTAGTATATACTTCACCTTTCTGCAAATTTGGAAAATTCTGAAATTACATTCAGTGAAAAATTAAATATTAGAAAACATTGCCAGCACTTGTTTGAAAATCCTTCTAAAGAACTTCATAGGCAAACGATAAAAGAAACAGAGGTGGAGAGCAATTTTGGTAGATTTTAATTTGAACTTTGAGTTAGTCTGACTCTATTACTAACCTTGGTTCTATGTTTAGCTCCTTCATTTATAATTTAACAAGTTCTTAAAACCACTAATTCGCATTTTGATATCTCACTATAAGATTTTACTGGACTTCATCAAAAGCATTCTCAGCATCTGCAAATGGCTGGTGATGTTTATTCTTTTACAAGTATTTCACTGTTGGCTCACCAGAAACCAAATATTCTTATGTTAATAGGTTTCTCTAAGACTACCTTGGACTTTTTCACTTGATATCAGTATTTTTATGTGAGTCAATAGTCAATTATCAACCTTCCCATAATCTAATGCGAGTGAACAGGACTACTATTGATTGTAAAGTTTGCAGTATTTCACATCTAATCTTGAATATAATGTGACTTTTATTAATTATGTGAATTATTAGCTGTGAAGAAGTAGCTTAGAGTTTTTGCTATGATTTGCCTTCAGGCGATGTTCTGTCTACCCACAAAGAAAAATAGGTAGTGATATTCAAGTTACATAAAACGATCATTTTTATAATCATCTACTTAACATCCACTTTCCCCCTACTGACATAAGTAAGAAATGTATTTCTTACTTAAAATGACAGCATACATTAAGAACCTGTGAAGATCTACTCTAATTTGTTCCTCCTAAATCTTCTTTGGTCTAATGCTACGTTGTGTGTAACTCTCTACCACTAACTTGTGTCTTTTCTTCACTTAGCAAGCAATATGCTTTTACACACTAATCAATCTTGAATACATTTACTGATACTTTTGATAATAATGTAATCTCTAAACCAGTGCTACTCAAAGTGGTGGTCTGCAGACTGGTGCCAGTCTGTGAACCATCGAGTTTCCAGAAAAGAAAGAAACATTATAAAATGCTTATCTAATACTGTATTATTTGTTTACAAATATAAGATAAAAAGAATTGTCAGTTTTTATTATATTCATTATATATATTGTTTCCGGTATAAATTAATATTACTAATATTACTGGTCCCTGACACATTGGAAAAAAAAAAACTTGGTATGCCACATCAGATAGTTTGAGAAGTGCTACTCTAAACCATCCTTGTTCAACATGTCTCTCATGATTATGTTGTACAGCAATCCAGTCCTATTTATTTGCCTTCTTTGCAAAGATTGCTGACTTCTTGATCTTAATTCCGAACATCTGTATCATAATTTGTCTTTCATACAGAGACTGTAACTATTTGATGAAAAAATTAAATAAATAAGTAAATAGATAAAGGTAGTACTTCTCTTAACTTCTTTCAGCAACTCCAACCCTTCTCCATGCTAAAACCATCAACTTCAGAATTAATTGGGAACCTCTCCATAATGGCTTCCAGGTATAGGAGTTAAGGATTGGGCGTTAGAAAACACCTGCATGTAACCTAAATCTAGCATTTTGAGATAATTGCTTATCATGACATTATCTAAACAACTCTAATCCATCACTCATCTGCTTGTAGTTCTTTCATTGCACACCAGGCATTAGAATTTGGAGCTGTTTTCAAAAGCCTTTTTATGGTCAATGGTTGCCAACTGGATTACTTTGTTCCTTGTCCAAGAAGCCTTTTATTATTCTCTTACACATGTACATTTGGTGATTCTGTACCATAGTTTAAAAACCAAGCTGCATGCTATTTCTAATTAATTTTGGTGCAGACTCTCAACTTCATAACTTCATTCATTAGCTTAACCTTTCTCTAATTATTCTTTTCAGTGTATCTCATTAGTCTTTGTAATAGTTAATGGTAGTGCATCTAGGCCAATTAAGATCAGGTACCCTGTAGAAAAAAATTACTTGAAACCAATTTAAATTTTCTTGTTAGAGTTTCTTTTAAGTAAGAACATGCACTTAATATTAGTTCATAAATATTGAAATTAAAAACAAGATACAAACATGTTTCTCCAAAAATGGAGTACTGTTTTTCAACTACATCAACATATTGACTCTTTCTTACTGAAATATTTCAACCTTTATCAAATATCACTGAACAATAGAAAAGATAATCAATTCTTCTATTGAAATATGGAGATCTTTACTAATTGTTGGAAGTTTTCATTTACTTCAAACTTTCAAAAAGGAAATGCTTTGATTTTTACTTCCCCAGAATCGGGTTCCTCAAGTCATTTTTTCTACATTTCTTTGTTCACCAGTATGGTCTCACAATTCTTTTTCACTGGGTGTATTTTGTTACGAGATACATGTTATGGTAATCTTACCATAACAGATGGTGTATAGGTAGACTCCATAGAGCAATGGATGAAATACCTTGCAGTATTTAGTTACATCTCTTGGTTCCAAGTTTAAATCTGCCTTTCATTCTTTCCATTGATAAAAGGCGTATTAGTCTAGTTTATATAATTGGCTATAACCACTCTCATTGAATTTTTTTTACTTAGGCTTATGATGGTAAAGAATTTTTACACTGAAAGTTTCCTACCACCTATCAATTAACCGTTACACTTAGAGTTCAGTACAGCCACAGGGAGAAAATATGGTTTGGGGATTAAGATGCTAGGTTATTGATCATGTGGTTGTAGGTTCAAATCCTACACAGCCATTTTGTTGAGCTCCTGAGTAAGGCACATATCTTTGCTTGCTCAATTGGGCCAGATGGATAAGTACAAAATTTATCCCGAACTTCCTGGTCAAGTTGTTAGCAGCTGTTAAAAATGTACAGAAGATAAACATGGAAAAATAGATATAAAAATAAACTATACACATACAAGCTAGTAAAGGGACTTGTAAATATTTGGTCAATTTGCTAAAATAGCGACCATATCTTCCTCAAACTCTTGTTTACTGCATTATTTCCCAACTGGGATTTCATGGGAAATACTGACAAATAGGTTAATTATATGAAAATTAGATGTGACTGTGTGGTTAAAAAAGCTTTTTCGCAGGTTCAAACACATTGCATGGCACCTTATGTGCTAAACTCAACTATGGTGCCAATAGATCAAATCCTTGTGAGTAAATTTAGTAGACAAGAACTAAAAGAAGCTATTTATATTACATCATATATATCTGTCTGTTTGTCTGTATGTATGTGTGCATGTGCACGCGTGTACATATACATGAAATTTTGAAAAGTTGTAGATTATATTCAATTTATAGCTTTTTAAAGAATGAGATAAAAACCATTTTTTGAAATCATCTCTTCTAACTGGCCATTTGGTAAACAAGAATTTAATAAATGACCATTTAAAAGGTATTTTTGCCTTAAAACAAAGTTATCTAGACAAAAACAAAAACAAAAAAAAAACGAAATAGTTTGTCATCTTTTATTTATTTATATAAATTTTAAAAAATTGTTATAACTTTATTCTTTTATGTCTGGTAAAATATCTAAGTTTTATTGTCATCATCATCATCTGTCTATGGCCCATGCTGCCATGGGTTAGATGGTTTGATAAGATCTCATGGGCACAAGGACTGTATTGTACTCCAGTTTCTGCTTTGGTTTCTACAGCTGGATACCCTTCCTTATGCCAACCTTCTTGCAGTGCTTACTGGGTGCTTTTCTTGTGCCACCATCACTACTAAAGTCACCATGTAGCTTGCAACCCTATGAAAACTAAAGGCAGGGGCTTTGTACTAGCAAACATGAGACAGGACTGGGGTAAGGTAAGGTTCTTGTTGTAGAGGAGGTACCATGGCTTTTCACATTCAGGAGAGAGTGAGAAATGAATCAGTAATAGCTGTGAAGAGATAAAAAGTGGAGATGAGGAGTTGAGGTGGCACCTCCAGGTATGAGGAAAGTAGAAGTGAATGGAGACAGAAAAATTAGGAGTGGGTGGGTGAGGGGTTGCTAGAGTGTATGGGGGTGGTACCTGAAACTGGAGAGTATGAGAAATGCAAGAAGAGAGCAGTAACAAGATGACAATAAGTAGATTGTACAGATATAGAGGATAATGGTATATCCAGGAATTTGAGAACTGAGAATTTTAAAATAAATTTCTACAAAATTTAGAATCCTATGCACTTAACACTTTTGATACCAACCAATCTGATACTGCTCCTGGTTCTATGATATATACTTCCTGTTTAAAATGGTCTAAATTAATACCTTCCATCAAAATTCCCTATTAATTTAGGTTTGGTTACTTTCCTAAGTTCTTCATTATTTTCAAAATTATTTGAAACAAAGACTGTTTATCAACAGAAAGTTTAATCAATAGTAGAAATTTTTAAGCAATTTTTTCTTTTTTTAAGTGTGGAACATTGTTTTATTCAGTGCATTTTTCAAGCACACAAAACAATCCCAGTTGTTGGATTTGAATTTGGGATTTTGAGGATAGTAGTTCAATACCTTAACCACTTAACTAAGATGCTATGATTTAACTACTTTATGTCGTGAAATGTATTTGCAAAATCGATGGTGTTTAGCTTTTGTGTTATCTCCAGTTTATGATGATTGCAGTAATAATTAGGGAAAAATCCTTGCTATAATTGTTGCTAATGACTCTGTGTCATTGTCTTTGTTTAGCCTCGTGTTATCTCTGATTGAGCAAAATTATGATTAAAGTTGTTCCAACTACATTCATCCCACCTTTTGTTCAAGTATAGTGTTATCTGGGACCACATTATCTAATGTGTGTTTTATTTTCTTATTTTATTTTTTGTTAAGATGGTGAGGTATGATGACTTTATGTTTTTAAGTATTGGCATTCTTTTAACTTAAAGAGAAACATAGGCAACTTTCCAGGTGAACTGCTAAGTACTTTCCAGAGACATAGCTAAAGAGAAGGAAAGCTTTTTGTGTATTTATTTATTTTATTACTCACCTGACCCAAAAGAATTGTTACAATACCTGCAATCAATTAATCAATTACTTAGCACATGAAATCAGGAGTTGGAAGTCCTGACTGCAATCTGTAAAATAAATGAGAATAAATTAAGCTAGGAGTGTTTTTTGCTTTTCTTTTAATTTGCCAGATATTATTTACATAGGACATGGAAACAATGACTAGTTAGTCCCCTTTTATTTACCCCTCCTCTTTTCTATTTATTTCATTGAGATGGGGGGGGGGGGGTTAAATGAATTGCAAAGATTTTTGATTACCTACTGTTGGTTCAACTTCATATCAAGCATTTTTTTTGTATATTTTTAGCAGAATTTTATTATTCTAAATTGATGTAGTCATTAGAAATAGACTAATCATTTATTCATACACACTTTTGTTGAGGGAACGTCAAGCATTTAACTCTATTGCAGAAGTGCCTAATGATAAATAAATTTGAGAGCATCTGTTGGTTATTAAATTTAATTGCCAATTTTATAGCTGAATTTTTATGAGACGATAGCATATCATCATCATCATATTGTCTACATTTCCATGCCTGCATGGGTCAGGTGGAATTTCTATGGTCAGATCTTCTTCCTTCATTGACCCTGTCTTGTTTCCAAGCAAACTAATATCTCCCCATGACCAAACGTGTTTTTTGCTGAAGACAGGAAACAAACAATGTCACTTAGAACCATCACACCATGTCAAGACAAGGGTACACACACACACACACACACACACACACACACACACACACACACACACACACACGTCTATAAAACCCACTCACAAGAATTTGGTTGGGCCCTGTGTTATAGTAGAATACACTTGCCCAAGATGTTACACTGTCGAACTGAACCCAAGGTCACTTGATTGGGAAGCAAGCTTCTTAACCACACAGCCATGCCAGCATCTATTTTTAACAATATTTAACAATTCACTCTTTGAATATTAACATTTGCATGTTGAATCTTGGCATTTTTTCTTTTTATCTTTTGTTTATACTGGAAAATATTAGTGCATTTAATTTGATATATCAGGAGATTCAGATCACAAATTTGGTTGGT
>NC_142931.1:115806652-115854152 GCF_046866305.1 Octopus bimaculoides
TTAACTATTCTCAGTTTAACCATGTAACAGAACACTCCATCCCAAATGATTCTTTCAACAGTTGTGTGCAAGAGAGAAGACTGTGTTGGTTTGATCATGTGGTTCATATGGATGAGGACAGCTGCATAAAGAAGTGCCAAGCTCTAATTGTGGAAGGTACCTGCGGAAGGAGGAAACCCAGGAAGACATGGGGTCTTCAGATGCTGGGTCTCACTGAAGAAATGACAAGAGACCGGGTTATTTGGGAATTTGCTGTGCTTGATAAGACATGTCAATCTAGGTAAAATCATTGTCTTCCACACATACAGGCTTGTCCTTTCAGGTGCCAGTGCCCCTTAAAAAGCACCTGTGTTGGTGCTGCATAAACACACCAATACCATTGGCACGTAAAAATCACCCAGCACACTCTGTTAAGTGGTTGGCGTTAGGAAAGGCATCCAGCTGTAGAAATCATACCACAACAGACAGTTGTAGTCTGGGCAGCTCCCTGCTAGCCAGTTCCATGTCAAACCATCCAACCCATGCCAGCATGGAAAGCAGATGCTAAACAATGATGATGAACAGTTGATTGACTACTATTACCTCCAAAATTACTCTGGCAATAGAAACTTCCATCACCCAGTAGTTCTTCAAATCATCAACCATTATTCACTAAACTCCGGCATAGCTTCTATCATAATCAACTATTGATTGTTTTTCTTGTTCTTTTGGATTGGAAATTTCCTATCAAATATAAAGGACAAACTTTTTGAATACTATTGCAGCTAATCCTTTTTCTCTTTTTTAACAATCCTTTCTATTATTAATATCTTCTTATCTGTTAATGAGAGAACCACAGCTGGCCCAATTGATAAAACTTGAGTCTACTAGCTGACAGTTGATAACCTGAGTACCAGTGAACTAACTGGTACCATGTGGTAGTGCAATCCCACCAGCAGAAGCACCAAAAACAGTATATGACTAATATTTTTGCACTGCAGAGTTTAGCCCACCTCTAACCATTATTCTTCATTCTTATCTTTTAAACTTAGGTGGGCCTGCAAAGATCATAGATGGTGACCCCTCTACCATCAACTATATAATTACAAAATTGTGCAAATTAAATCCATCTTAAACTTGAAAGCTACTTCATAAGCATGGCTTGCCAAAAGCTTATTTCTCTTATACATTAAATATTAATCAAGGTAATATGAAATTAATATTGAAAAAAAATTAATATTTAAAAATGTCTTCTAAAATTCCTTCTAGAGCACCACCTTGAAGAATTTTTAGTCGAATAAATTGATCCCAGTACTTATTTTTTACAGCCTTGTACTTATTCTATCAGTCTCTTTTATCAAATCACTAAGTTACGGGGAAGTAAACACACCAACAATGGTTGTCAAGCAGTGGTAAGGGACAGACACATACCGGGCTTCTTTCAGTTTCTGTCCACCAAATCCACTCACAAGGCTTTGATCAGCATGAGGCTATAGTAGAAGACACTTGCCCAAGGTGCCACACAGTGGGACTGGGTTACAAAGCAAACTTCTTACCACACAGCTGATTTCTATAAACAAAAACCACTACTCTTGTTTAGTTTCAGTGATCTGGGTTAGCTTTGACTGAAGAGACACACAATGAGGTCAAAACCACATTGTGTAGCCTCCAAGTACGAATAGGTATGCTATTGTTTATGATCATCAATCTATTTCTTCTTTATGATATCCTCAACATGACAATTTTTATTTCCAAATGCATCATTATTCTCACTATTAATTTCCACCAAAATGCTTCTAATTTGTCTAATTGACTTCGTAGCCAGAAAGAAGACAGGAATAGATGGATGGATACAAGATTAATTTACAAATTGTAAATACGAAATGTAACAAAGAGAAACTGAATGCAATAAATGCATAAATTGATAATTTATAAACAATGAAGATTTTTCAGTTTAGCACACAGAGAACAATGCAAGACAATCAATAAAACAACAGACTCGTTAACTTTTTGGTATTAAAAAAAGTTCTAAACGATAAAATGATTTCACTACATTAAAAAAAGGGGTGGGGAACAAAAGAAGTCAACCTTCAGCTAGTTATGCATTCTATTAAGTGAAATAAATTACTTCCAAACCAGAGTCCCTTAATAGTATATCATAAAGGATATAATAAATGTAATAGACTGTTAAAACAGTCAATTACTCACTCATCTCTATGCAGACAATAGAAGGATTTTCAATTGACACTGGGCTGCTAGATTTTCCACATTTCTCAATTACAATTGCTTCAAACATCTCATTCTAAGTTAAAATCAATGGGAGAGAAAAAAAAAAAAAAAGCAACAGATTCATGCAATAAACCTCTTTTTCTTCATGTATCAAACACTGCCAATTCTTTGAGTAAATTGTGTGTGTGTGTGTGTGTGTGTGTGTGTGTGTGTGTGTGTGTGTGTGTGTGTGTGTGTGTGTGTGTGTGTGTGTGTGTGTGTGTGTGTATGTGTGTTGTGCAAGTGTGCATGTGAGGGATATTTTAAACAGAACTGTAATATTGACTGAATAAATAACTAAAGACTTATTTATTTATATATTTATTTTGCTCTTACGAAAGGGTGTTTTAACTAACTAGGAAGAAATAAGTGCCAAGTATGTAAATACTTAATTGTATAGCTCATATCTATTTCCTACAGAAATATAAGCAACTTGTATTTGTATACACATATATATATTACACACTCACACACTTAACATAGATACATCTATTTATACACATGCATACACACATACACTGAGTTTATGTTAATGATGAAAATGCTCTAGTAGCTAATTACAGTTGAGCCTATTAACACTTTGCTCCTAAACCTGGGTGTCATACCATTAAGGCCTAAACATCATCCCTGATGCTGTACTAAACTTACTCTAATCATAGCTTCCATCAATAATTTTCCTTAAATTAGGAGGAAGTAACTCAATCCTTTCATACAAGAGCATGTGTAGGTACGTGCACGCATACACACACAAACATACACACAGAGAGGCTTGCTCTCTCTCCTCACTTACACACACACAAATCAAATGAACTTATGACATTTCAAAGATTTTATAATGGAGGTGGAAAGCTAAGCCATTCGTATGAGAAAGTAAGCTGATACGTTTTGCTCTAGGTTTCAAATGCAGCAAGGATGACACTTTCGAACAGACAATAAACAACAACAACACACTATCTAGCATTTTCTAACAGTCAATACAAAGTATTGATAGGTTTAAATAGGAAAAAGAGGTGGGGGGAGAGACTGAGCAAAGATACTTTTACATAGAAATCAATGCAAAAATACTATTGACAAGAATTCAACACACACACACACACACACACACAAGGAAAAAAATGCCTACCAACTGAGACGAAACGTATAAAGATACTTAAATTATCCAAAGCAAAAATCTTTTTTGAATCACAAAAGAGACTCTAAAAAGAAAAACGTACATAACTAGAGAGAGAGAGAGAGCAAAAAAGATTTATTGTAGATTGTTATTAACAAATTCCAAAATATGCCAGAGAGAAAGAAAAGGTAGAAAAAAAAAAGGATCTATATAATAAATGTGATTTATATTCAACAATATCCTATTTCAGAAAACCTGAAATTTCCACTCTGCTTCAATAACAATAATCCTCCTCTGCTATTATAATCATTAATTCTAGATGTTTATGTGATATGATCATTATCATTATTGAGGGAGGGGTACACTTGGTGAAGCAGGAATCATTAGCATGCCAGACAAAAGGCTTAGCAGATTTCATCTTTACATTTGGAGTTCAAATTACACCGAGGTCAACTTTGCCTCTCATCCTTTCGGGGTCGATAAATTAAGTGCCAGTGAAACACTGGGGTCGATGTAATCAACTAGTCCCCTCCCACCAAATATCAGGCCTTGTGTCTTTAGTAGAGAGGATTATTATTATTATTATTATTATTACCATTTGGAATTGGCACAATCAGTGAAGCAACAGATTTAGTATCTTAGTGTTTAGTTATATCTCTTTAGAATCTGAGATCAAATACTGTCAATGTCGATTTTGCCATTTGACTTTCTGAGGATCAATGAAGCACTAGAGGGAAATATCATCCAGTATAATCCTCTCCCTAAAATCTGTGATCATGAGTCCATGTTAAAAATCCATCTTATTCTTATTATTAAGCTGTTACATGTTAATTTAATTGGCAGGAATGTTATTTTGAGGTTTGGTGACAAGTCTCCTCAAATCTCAAGCACTTTAGAATTCTTGCAAAATACAGGATGATACTTTTCAGCAGGTCAACAATACAAGTCTCAATTCCATAACTTCAGTCTCTTGGGTAGCAGTCTGGGTATTGTGTCAAACACACCAATTATCACATGTATAACATAACTGCTGTTTTAGTTACCCACAGTCTCTTCAGCTCTCTGGTTAGGTCCTTATATTTTTCATTTTTTTTTTTCAATTTCTTTGGTATCAACTCTTATCATTAGGAATCATAAAATCTATGATTTTACAGAGTTTGTTTATTTTTTTCTTCTATAACCCTATCTGGTCTTCTTGTTTCAATATGGTCAGTCTTTATAGGGAAGTCCCTGTTATCATTATTATTATATTATCATCATCATTATTATTATTGATAGCTGCTTCAAGATCAATTATTATAATAGTGGTGACACATAGGCAGAATCATTAGAGTACTGTCTTGCACTATTTAGTTATGGCCTTTTATGTTCAGGGTTCATCTCTGCCTTTCATCCTTCCAATGACATATAATACCAAGTCAAGTATTGGAGTTGATTAAACTCTCTACAAATTTCTAGTCTTCTATCTATATTATAACTTACTGTTGCCTTTACTTAGGAAGTGACAAGAAAGAAATGATAGATGTTTGGACTAAATGCTCTCCAACATCTAAATCCACTTTATATCACTTAAGAGTCAACAGAACAAGTATTAATCATGTACTAATTTTGATTCAAATGACTACACTACCATACAAATTATCAATATTATACCCATATAAAATATTACATATAAATTCTGTATATGCAAGTATTTAACAATTTGTGGGTTATATAATCCCTAGAGAGAACAAACATATCTAACAAACAAAGGAACTGGGATTTCAACTTGAGTGGGTCTCCTTCCAGTATAGTTAAAATTACATACACACTCTTTCAGACTGTTTATCTAGCAATTAATACCTACAGTAGATTAACTGGTGTAGATTAGGCAATTGATAATTAAGAAAAGTTACAACACAAAGACATGTGTACTAAGAATATATTTTTTATTAATAAAGACTCAGGCATAGCTGTATGGTTAAGAAGTTTGCTTTCCAACCATGTGGTGTTGGGTTTGGTCTCACTACATTGTCACCTTGAGTAAGGGTCTTCTACTATAATTCCAGGCTCACCAAAGTCTTGTGAGTAGATCTAGTAGATGGAAATGGAAAGAAGCCATATATGTATGTGTATCTTTGTTTAGACTGCCACATTGTAAAGCAAGTGTCACTGCCATACAGTGCTGTTCATTAACAATGTTCCATGAAATCATGTCTGGCCATAGAGAAATATTACCTTGTTTGGAAACAGGTGAATGTTGGTGACTGGAAGAGTATCCAGCCATAGAAAATCTGCTTCAACAAATTCTGTCTAACCATGCAAGCATGGAAAAGTGGATCTGATGATGAAGAGGAAATAATTGTCTTCCATTTAATTACATTGAGGTTTTAAACAAATAAATTGAAGGACTGAATGGTTACAGGGTTTCTGCTGTCAGTGACAGATCATTATCATCATCATCATTTTAACATCCACTTTTCCATGCTCACACAATTCAAAATGAATCCACTGAGGCAGATTTTCTACTGTCAGCTGCCTTTTTGTTGCCAACCTTCACCTGTTTTCAAGCAAGTAATATTTTCCCAAAACCAGGTATGTTTTTTTTTGTTTGTTTGTTTGTTTGTTTTTTCCCTCCCAGCATGATTGGAAGCAAATAACATTGCTTGTATGATAATAATATAATGTCAAGACAAGGAGATATAAATATACATACCATTAAACATACAAGAGACTTCTTTCAGTTTCTGCCAACTAAATTCCTGCACAAGGCTTTTTTGGGCCAGGGTCTATAGCAGAAGACATCAGCCCAAGTTGCCACACAGTAGGACTAAACCCAAAATCATGTGCTGGGAAGCAAAATTGTTAGCCATACCATCATGTATGTTCCTATCTATCATTTTTTCTGACTGGTAGTATATAATGCCCAGTATCGATCGATTATTTCCATGGTGGTTTTATCTTAATGAAAGTAATTGTCAACAATATTGTCATTACTAATAATGGTTATCAACATCGTTGTCATTAATAATATTTATCCATATGATCAATACCGTTATCAAAATCAATGCCAAATCTTATTATCAAATTTACTGCCATTATCATTAGCAACGGTGTCATCATATTGTCAGCAACATTAACCACTAATACTGTTAGCAACATAGTTGTCAATGACAATGTCAACTCTGCTGTCAATGGAACATTTTAAAACAAAGCTGTTTGAGAAGTTTGACACCACCCACACATTTCTGTATTAGCTTATTGGAAGCAAAAAAAAAACCCTTTTTTATCTTAAGACTGTCCTTTGTACGAAGTGGAGGATAGCATGAAGAGAATTTACGGATACTATTGGTAGTAGATTGTTGTTGTTGTTGGCACTCCGTCGCTTACGACGTCGAGGGTTCCAGTTGATCCGATCAACGGAACAGCCTGCTCGTGAAATTAACGTGCAAGTGACTGAGCACTCCACAGACACGTGTACCCTTAACATAGTTCTCGGGGATATTCAGCGTGACACAGTGTGACAAGGCTGACCCTTTGAATTACAAGCACAACAGAAACAGGAAGTAAGAGTGAGAGAAAGTTGTGATGGAAGAGTACAGCAGGGTTCGCCACCATCCCCTGCCGGAGCCTCATGGAGCTTTAGGTGTTTTCGCTCAATAAACACTCACAACGCCCGGTCTGGGAATCAAAACCGCGATCCTATGACCGCGAGTCTGCTGCCCTAACTACTGGGCCATTGAGCCTCCATATTGGTAGTAGAGACTAGCAAGTAAATATCAAAGCTCAATTTTTAGCATGTGAGAATTATAATAACTTTTAATATTATTACTCAAATTAATACAAACAAAATTTTGTGAGGATTCAGTCCTTCAGTGAACAAAAAAAACAAACAAACCAGTCTACTTTTGTGAGACTTAAAATAAGAGCATACAGAGGGATACAACTTGATACTCTAAAGCAGTGTTTCTCAACCATTTTTTAACCGAACGCCTTTGATTCCTACTTTACTTGGATGAACCTTCTTAGACATTCAATGTTAAAAAAATCCCATTATATTTTTATAATATTATTAGGAATTGTTTAAAAATAAGTCAAATATTTTGTGTATTCAAGAAGTATAACCAATTTGTTGCAGATAAATTTTAATAACAAAATTTTATATGGACCCCTAAGGGTCATATGAACGACTGCTCTTAAGCAACAGTCTATATTTCTTAGGGTCTCTCATACTAGCACAATTTGTTAGAGAAGATTACTTATATTTTACTGACTTCCAAAGGGCAAAATGTATATCGAAGGAATTAAACTCAGGATAGAGATACATACTGCATTTTCTCTGTTTACTTGTTTCAGTCATTTGACTGCGGCCATGCTGGAGCACCACCTATAGTCAAGCAAATCGACCTCAGGACTTATTCTTTGGAAGCCTAGTACTTATTCTATTGGTCTTTTTTGCCTAACCGCTAAGTTACGGGAACGTAAACACACCACCATCAGTTGTCAAGCGATGTTGGGGGGGACAAACACAGACACACACACACACACACAAACACATATATATACGATAGGCTTCTTTCAGTTTCCGTCTACCAAATCCACTCACAAGGCTTTGGTCGGCCCGAGGTTATAGTAGAAGACACTTGCCCAAGGTGCCATGCAGTGGGAATGAACCCGGAACCATGTGGTTGGTAAGCAAGCTACTTAACCACACAGCCACTCCTGCGCCGATTTATTCAAGTATGAAGTGGAAAAAATTTAATATAAAAGATCACAGTCAAAATTAGGGATTAGCATTATAATCAGTGTAATAAAAATAATAAAAAAAGACTAACATTAAACCTATGGAAATGAAGAAACTGAGAGCAGTAGCCCCCGAGACCATCTAACAACTTATACACTTCACTGCCTGCAATTATTTATTAAACACTGCATACATAGCAAACACATCCAATGGCAACGGTTCACTGTAATCAGAAACATTATTGATAGTGTGATCATACATACTGTTGTTGAAAAGGGATTATTTATAGGATTACAATTTAAAACATGGAAGTTACATTACTGATGTATGCTAATTGTAAAAAGGAAAAGAAAAAAACAGAGACAATAAAAAAACCTTTGGCCTTTATATAACAAAAAAAGTATGGTTGTAGAAAAGAGATATAATGCTACAGTGCAAAATTTAAACTTAGAATTTCGTCGAAATTTAAACTTAATCCTTTGTCTGTCAAAAGCATTATCATAATTTTATCTGAAACATCCAATGCTTAGTCAGCCCTTGTTTTATACATTCAGAGTAACATAAAGTATAGTTACTCTGGTGGTTGAAAAAAACTGGGTATGTGTGTCATGCATGATGCACAGATGCCAGGGAAATATGTCTTGTGTGTCACATGTGATACACAGAACAGGCAAAGTTTAATGTCATGAAAGATATGATGATAAACTGTATTACCAATTTTTTAGCTACAAAAATTGGTCATATACTGGAGATCACATAGAAATTGAGTAAATATGATACTAAATACTCTGCCTTGTAAATAACTACAGCTGTAACAATAATCTCTGTTTAATAATAGCTTAATATAAATGCCAGTTAGTTCATCAGTTGATTTTTCTCCAATTATGCTTTACACCATACAGATTTGAGAGAGAGAGAGAGAGATAGAGAGAGAGAGAAAGAGAGAGAAAAAAAAGTACAGTTAATATAAGAGGTGCAGGTGAATGCACATATAAGGCTTGGTGACAGGCAATGAGTAAAAGAATGCTGCAGGCACACACAGAGCATCATAGAGGAGGCGGTGTTAAATGATAGGATAATTAGCTGTAGCTGAAAAAAGCTCTGCAGTAGTTAGTATTCATTGTAATGAATATTTTTCTTTGATGCTTTTCAGGTTAGATGCGCATCAATAAAGGATTTTTTCTTTCTTTTTTCTTTTTAGCATTAATCACTAGGGTATTTGCTAACTTGAGAATTTATAACAACCTGTTCCAAATGAATATATCACTACAATTACTACAATATATATTTTGGCCACCGTGGGTAATATGAAATATTGCATACATTATAATTAATTAAATTACCCAATGTAGTAAACGTATACTTCCAAAGTTACCTGTTGTATGACATAGGTAACATTCTAGTTATATAAAAAAAAATTACATCAATGGGTTTTCAATTTTTGCCTAATCTTTTTCCATTAAAAACTAGATGCAATATTCTTCCAATTGCATGTTTATAACATATACAACCAAGTCATAAAAAGAGCAAATTCATGGTAAATTTCATTAACTGGATTAAGATTTGATGGATTGCCAGTTATTGTACAGCGTAGGGCAGAGAGGACAGACATTTTTGAAATGGCTATTACTCAGCCCCAGGGGGAAGGGCATATGTCTGACAGGTACCATTTGGTCTGTGGTGTCTTAGCATTTTTTTTCTTTTCAGGTGAAGCCATGACACTGTGGACGATAGAGCAACCTCTTTTTATGCCTACGACAGGTACGTGAAGAATAACGAGTCTGTCACAGCAGTTCAGCCTGAGTTTCAGTGCCACTTCAACATTCACCGAAATCAGGCTGTTCCCACCCCATAACACAATCTTATGTTGGATGAATGCACTTTGTGCACGAGGTACACTAATGAATACGAGATCGGTGATGGTGCCACAAACAATACGGACACTGGAAAATGTGGAACACATCAGACAAGCTTTGATACAGAGTCCTGAATCACTCTGCTCAGAGGCATTCCATTGAACTTGGCATCAGTAATCAATTAGTAAAGCATATTTGGCATGAGGGCCTGCATTTCCATCAATACAAATGGGCAACAGTTGACACCATGGGACTATACACAGCAGCTTAACTTCGCACATCAAACGGAAGCAATTTTTGAGGCAAATGACAACCTCATTTTGTTAATGAATGAATGATGAAGCTCATTTTCATCTCAATGGCATGGCGAATCAACAGAACTGTCATTATTGGGCTTTTGAAAATCCGAGAGAACTGCCCGAAAGACCACTGCACAGTCCAAAAGTGACGATCTGGTGTGCTGTTGGAAAAGCTGCCGTCATTGGGCCTTACTTTTTTGAAGACAGTAATGGAAATGCTGTTTCTGTGAACTCCGAGAATTACATCAAGATGATAAACAACTTCTTTGTGCTTGAATTACAACAAAAACATGCTTATTCCACATGTGTGGCTTCAGCAGGATGGGGTGACAGTCCACACAGCAAGAGCATCAATGGATGTTCTTCACCCTCTCTTCAGTGACCGCCTCATTTCCAGGTTTGCTGACATCCCCCCACCCTCAAGTCCTTGATTTGTCCATGTGTGATTATTTCTTGTGGGAAAATCTCAAGGCACGTGTGTATGTACATAAGCCTCACACATTGGACAATTTGAAGGAAGCTATACATGTGGAAGTCGCCCAAATCGACAGAGCAATGCTGGAGAGAGTGGAGGCCAACATCCAAGAACACCTTCAGAAATGCATCAATGAAACCGGAGACTACATGATGGATGCTGTTTTCCTCACTTGATTTTTGACAAATGCTAATCTGATATGAACACATTGATGCTAATTCAATATGAACACTGCCAAAATTAATGATTTTATGAATTTTTCAAAAACGTCTGTCCTCTCTGCCCCACTCTGTATTATAACTCGATGGTCAAGCTGGATAATTCAGAGTTTTGAATAAAAGCATCCCAGTCATCATCTAATATATCTTTTTTTTTTCTTTGTAAAATGGTGGTGGTGGTGGTGGTGGTGGTAGGGAATGGAGGATAAACTAGTGGATCTAGTAGCCATGTAGAAGTTTCCCTTGCTGGTTTGTGATTAGTTTAGCTGAGTCATACAGGTCTAGGCACTGTTTAACTGAACAACTCATAAAATTTGTCAACATTATCATCACTATTTAATGTCCACTTTTTCATGGATCAGAAGGAATTCGTTGAGGTAGATTTTCTTCTACAACTGAATTCATTTCCTGTTGCTAATTCTCACCTGTTTCCAAGTAAGACAATATATTTCCCCCACGACCAGACATGTTTTTCATGGAAAACTGGAAATAAACAACCTCTTGTATGAACAGTGATGCTTACTTACAATCATGTCTGTCCATGTCAAGACACACACACACACACGCACATGCACACACACACACACACGCACACACAAACACACATACACGCACACAAACACACGCATACATGTGTGTGTGTACGTCATCATCGTTTAACGTCCGCTTTCCAGGTTAGCATGGGCTGGACGATTTGACTGAGGACTGGCAAACCAGATGGCTGCACCAGGCTCCATTCTGATCTGGCAGAGTTTCTACAGCTGGATGCAATTCCTAACGCCAACCACTCCGAGAGTGTAGTGGATGCTTTTACGTGGTACGAAGGCTAGTCAGGCGGTACTGGCAACAGCCACACTGAAATGGTGTTTCTTACGTGCCACCTGCACAGGAGCCAGTCCAGCAGCACTAGCAACGACCTTGCTCGAATGTTTCCTTTCGTGCCACCGGCACTAGTGCCAGTAAGGCAACGCTGGTAACGATCACGCTCGAATGGTGCTTTTCACATGCCACTGGCACAGGAGCCAGACAGTTGCTCGGGCAATGATCACACTCGGATGGTGCTGTTAGCGCTGAGCTTCTTTCAGTATCCATCTACCAAATATACACATGAAGCTTTGGTTGGTCAGGGCTACAGAAAAAACTTGTAAAAGGTGCTGTGTAGTGGCACCTTGGGCAAGTGTCTTCAACTAATGCCCTTGCTAAGTTACAGATTATAAGAATACAATCATCAAATATTATTTTATTGGTGTGTCTATTATCTGAAAGAAGGAAAACTCGTAGGGGAATGTGAAGTTTATTCCTTCTGAACCTTTTTCTCTTTTCCCTTTTAAGCAATATGAGCCATTTACACATCCAATTTTTACCAATGAAGCAGATCTGTAAAGAGAACTGCTGGAGAAGCCCATGAAGGAACCTCCACAAGTTTACTTGACTTGTTAGAAATAGCAGTCAAATTTCTTTCAAATCTCTCCTACAGGGTCTTGAAAAAAAACGGGAAGTAAATATTGGATAAAATAGTCCTATATGAACTGTCTTCAGAAAAGATGCTATGGTCACAGCTGAAATGCCTTTGATCAGAGGCCTGCTTGATCAACATTGACCTAGGGCTAAACAACATAACAACCACCACCTGTTGCAGATGAGATTGAAGTTTAGGTAAACTTTTTAAGGCCTAGTCTCCAACATTGTGAACTATGATCTAATTACAGATGCTCTATCACTAGCAAAGCCTCTTTTGACACGTGTCATCTCCTGTTTCATGAAATTATTAACTAATTACAGGAAATATGATCAGCCAATGGAAACTAAATGATAGAACAATTAATTTTTTTTAAAATTGAAAAATAAGAAAGAAAAGTCAGTACTACTAATTACGGCATTTGATACACTATAATTCTTCAAATTATTGTCCCCATTTCATTCAGTAATTCATACAAGTATTTTAAATGAAGTAATATGTAATTATCACCAAACCCTAAGAAATGAGAACTGCTATTTAATGTCAAAAATGAGACTCCATATAAATATGAAAAGCTGCTTACTTTTAATTATTTCTATATTTTTTTTTTTTACCTATTTTCATATCTGCTTAAAATTACAGCTAAGCATTTTTGTTTCATTGCTTTTTCATATTATTTTGCAGGTAATTTTTATTCATTAGAACACATTTAATAGAAAAGTATAAATAAAACAACAAAATTCATCACACACACACACACACACACACACACACACACACACACACACACACACACACACACACACAAAGAAGTTAATGGATTCTATATGTCAAAATGTTTAAAAATTGCTACAGCTGTTATATACTGCTATTGTAATTTGATTAACAATTCTGCGTGTAAAGTTTTACAATTTGCATTCCAAACAAATTTCTAATTTAACTTAACAAATGCTTTCTTTTACATGGCTTTTTCCAAAACATGTGTGAAAAATTTAACACTAACAATCATCTTCACCATCCAACATTCATTTTCCATGCCTGTATGAGCTGGATGGTTTGACAAGAGCTGGCAAGCCAGAGGACTGCACCAAGTTCTGCTGTCCGCTTTGGTATAGTTTCTACAGCTAAATGCCCTTTCTAACACCAATCACTTTACAAAGGGTTACTGGCTGCTTTTTAACATGGTACCAACAACGAGATCATTAAGTAACTAACAA
Source organism: Octopus bimaculoides (assembly GCF_046866305.1). NCBI lineage: Eukaryota > Metazoa > Mollusca > Cephalopoda > Octopoda > Octopodidae > Octopus > Octopus bimaculoides. Next base: position 115,820,258 of record NC_142931.1, read on the forward strand.
GACAGGACCCCTCAGTTGCAGGGTGGCTTTGTGACTAAAAATGAGAGATTAAAATATGATAGAGGGACAGAAACAGATGTCATGTTGTAGAGGAGATGCATGGCTAAGGATAGAGAAAAGGAAAGGTTAGAAAGAGAAAAGATGGTGAAGAAGATGTGTCAGAATGTACCATCAACTTCTGGAACATCATTAGTGAAGTGTGTGGTCAAGCATTGTCCTGAAGAATGATTGGCCCTCTTCTGTTGATCAGTCTGGGATGGAGGAGTACCAGTTTTTCATTCATTTTGGCAATTTCATGGCAATATGTTTCTGCAGTAATGGTTTTTCCAGGTTTTAAGAAGTCATAGTGGATGAGTCCAGCAGTACACCACCAAACAGTCACTATAACCTTCTTTTTGAAGAGCTTAGGTTTAGGGAGGGTTTTCAGTGCTTCATTTTGGTCCAAGCTTTGTGAAGAACACTTTTTATTATTGTACAGAATCCAGTTTTCATTGCAAGTTGCAATACGGTCAAGAAATGGATTGGTCTGGTTACATTACAGAGAAGAAGCAACGAGCAAATTTCATATCTGCACATTTTCTGATTTTCATTCAAATCATGTGGTACCCATTTGTCATGCTTTTTTGATTTTCCAATCACATGCAAATGGTTGCAGGCAGTTTTCTGGCTAACTTGAAATTCTTTTGCCAGTTCTCAAGTGGTTTTATGTGGATCTTTCTCCATGATGGTCTTTAATTGACCATCATCGAGGATAGATGAGCATCCACTATGCTCACAATATTCAAGGCTCAGGTCTCCACTCACTACAAAATTGTTTAACCTTTTCAGCCCGGCTGGTACATATTTGCAGTCAAAAATTTTATAACCCAAATCTTTAAAATTCCCATTGTATGTGATGTAGTATAGTACCGCTCCAGTTTTTCTGGTAAGTATGTAGTGCCAAGATGTATGATTGAAGTGCATGACACTATAATGACAGCTCAAAAGGTTCGCATGCATACAAACCTTGTGCCATTTCCGACTTGAGAAAAAATTCCAGGGTTAAACCATTTTCAAGCTGACCACTCACTGGTCATTTCCTCACAAACGTTTAGTTGATATCGCAAGCAGTTTCAGCTGCTTTACATCCTTTTTTTGAAGTTGAATAGCAAAACTGCTTGAATATCGCACTTTGACAGTTCCATTTCAGATGATTGTAACAACGGTGAAAAAAAATATCAATGTTAATTTATTGATGCATTTGAGCAAGTCTATGTCTGTATTATCAGACAATTGCAAAACATGTTTAAAAAAAATTCAAAACTCTGCAAAAATCTGGTACAAATTCTTCATGGTTCAAAATGTTGCTTATTTTTTACCCAACCTGATAGTATCTATTTGAGTTTAAGAAACACAAGGATGAAATGAGCTGAGTGCAAATGAGTATGTCCGTAAAATAGAAAGAGAGAAGAAAACAAAATACATGTGTGTATTTCTTGGACTTCCTCTCTAAGTCAGGTGTAATAAACATGTATGATATCTATTTCAGAACTGTTACACACACTACAACCATATCCATCAAAACCAAAATAATCTTTTCCAGTAATATCTTCCTATAAATGTCATATTCCTGGTCAAAAACACTTGGTTTCTTACTTAATACATGACCCAAATTTGTTCCACTAACAAAAAAGAAAAATAATAATAAAATGAACAAATTTGAAGAATACAGAAACATTACTATTTACAAGTGCCACTCCTTCAAACATATTTGCCCCAATCCATCCTCAAGCTACCTATTTTGTAGCAAGCTACCTATTTTGGAAGTGTTGCCAAACTGTAGTACTATAAACCAGAGAACCAGTGACATTTCAATAAAGCTAACTATTTACATTTATATTTTTCACACTTATTTTTCACTTAATTTATGAATTCAAAATTAGGGTAGTGGCACTTGTAACCTTTCCTAGTCAAATACTATTGTCAGTACTTATAATGGCGATTGAACATAATCCCTCTAACTGTAAACCATAATAAATATGCTATAGCAATGCCCGAAACAAAGTATTCAGAAGAGGAAATACTTGGCCTTTTAATTAATTGGTCTTTCTGATGTCAGCTGATGAAGATTCAACCATTTACTAAAAAATGCAATAAAGAAGTTAAAACTAATGACTTCTTTTAGGCAAATGAATTCTGCAGGGAAGGGTGTGTGTGTATTAGTTGATTTAAGTGACATACATCTGGTACTTATTTTTAGCAATGCTAAATGAAATGAAAGGAAAAGCCAAGTTTAAAAAAATATTTGAAATTATACTAAACTGGATACCATAATCATTAGTTTCACTGGTACCCTCATTGCCATCATCATCATCATCATAATTTAACCCTTTAACATTTAAACTGTCTATATCTAGCTTAAATATTCTACTTGTTTTTTTTATTCATACTGGCCCTATCAGGCCTCTCACACATACCATAAGATGTCACTCTCAGTATATACAATTTCATCATTGAAGTCTCAAAGTTATGAGAGAATACATGAGTAATTTAAAATAATGTGAATAAAGAAACATAACATATGACAAAATAATCTGAATGCTAAAGGGTTAACATCCAGCTTCCATGCTGGTGTGGGTTGGACAACACTCTTGAAAAAATGCAAGGCAAAATAGAACATTTCATATATTACTCCACTTCTAACCTTACTCCTTATATGTTCTTGCAACCTCTACTCACCGATACTCCTGGTTCATCTGTCCCCCATTCACTTTTACTCACTTGTACCTTGAGAATCTACACAGATGACTTTTTGCTTATTTGGAGCATTGCCTCAAAGAATTTTTAGTCAAATGAACTGATTCCAGGATTGCTTTCTTTTTATTTTTTTTAAAGCCTTGTACTTATTCTATGGATCTTTTCTGCCAAACTGCTAAGTTATGAGGACATAATCTCATCAACACCAGTTGTCTAGCAGTGGTGAGGGACACACACATGACAGGCTTCTTTCAGTTTCCATCCACCAAATCTACTCACAAAGCTTTGGTCAGCCTGAGACTATAGTAGAAGACACTTGCTCAAAGTGTTATACAGTGGGACTGAACCCAAAACCATGTGATTGAGAAGCAAGCTTCTTACCACACAGCCACCTCCTCATCACTATTTTATACCTTCCCCACCTTGATCATCTTTACTTTCTCTTCTAAAATGTGAGTAGCCATGTGGCCTCTCTACAGCAGGAAGCCTATTTCTGCTCTGGCCTTTTCCCTCGCATTTTAACCCTTCCTCTCCTAGTATAGTGCCACCACTCTCTTTGGGTTCTTAGTCTCACAAGCTGCATGGTAATCTCACTAGTGCTGATGCACCAAAAATAAAAGAACTGAGGACATACTGTAAAATAGTTGGCATTAAGAACATCCAGCTATAGAAACCATACCAAAATAGACAGTAGAACACAATGCAGTGCCTGAAATCATTGGATCTTGTCAAACTCCAACTCATGCCAGCATGGAACATAGATGCTAAATGATGATGTTCTCAGTGGAACAGTACACTCCACTGAGAAGATCACATGAATTTAGATAAATGCTGGGTAAATCTACTGGATAAATCATGTGGATATAATTTAAACAAGATTTATTAATGTTACTGAATTTATTTCATTTCAAACACATATGAAATGATAGTTGCTACAAAGAAACTACAGCTACCTGAGAGTTTTCTAATGAAAGAACAAATTACAGAAACAAATATACACACAAGTCTAGTCTAGGAATATATTGCGAGAGCAACAACCTGGTGTACAAAACATTTTAGAAGAAGGATAAGAGTGAGAGAAAGAGAGAGAGAGAATGCATTCCTCTGAAAATTTCTTATTGCATAAGATCAGCTACTTTTGTTTATCGTGTTTGTAGCTACAATGATATAAACCATCCCTCATAAATAGGCTTAGCATTCAAAAGAATCTGCTCAATACATTTTCATATTTTGTGCCAACGTCATTCTCGTGCAAAAACAACAAAAAGGAAGAAAAAGCGAAAACAATAAATAAATAAAATAACAATCATTCATGTCATTTGTTATATTAGCAAAAGACTCAAAATACTGAAAACAATTCTTTTACAAAACAATGATGGCACCATTGTTTTATGTTTATATGTTTCCAAGTTGGCATACTTTGGGAACAAAAACAAAAGACAGAAAACAAAAGCATAAAAAGTTTTTTTTTTTTTCAATCGGTCACTGATGTTCATTTATTTTCTTTTTTCCCTTGTTCACAACAACAAAATGTTACAGTTTATGAAAAATTATTGGACTAATTCTTTTTTGACAAGGGAAAATGAAGTATCCACATTCATCATCTGTAGCACTTAGATGAATGTATGTCTATGCTTCATACACAAGTACGCATATATTGGCACTGTTGGTTACAACAATGCGGGTTCCAGCTGATGCAATCAATGGATCAGCCTGCTCGTGAAATTAACATGCAAGTAGCTGAGCACTCTACAAATACATGTACCCCCAATGTAATTCTCAAGGATATTCAGCATGACACAGAATGCGACAAGACTGACCCTTTGAAATACAGATACTACACATTTTTACCAACTGAGTGAACTGGAGCAACATTAAATAAAGTGTCTTGCTCAAGGACACAATGCATTGCTAGGAATCGAACTCATGACCTTAAGATCGTGAGCCAAATACCTTAACCACTAAACCATGCACCTTATATATATATATATATATACTTTATTAACAAAGCATATTACTCTCCCTCCGGTATTCAAGCACTATTTTTCCACCTTGTTTCATATTTATGTGCTCTCTCTCTCTCTCTCTCTTTCTCTCTCATATATATATATATATATATATGGGAGAATATACAAATAATAACAACAGACGAGGACAGGTGGTGTAAATAACAAAAGGATGTATTAGTATGACGCTCGGGAATACGGAAAGTCTTTGACGTTTCGAGCTACGCTCTTCAACAGAAAGAATACGGAGACAAGGAGAAAAACACGGAGAAAAAAAATTGAATAGTGTTCAGTCAACGGTCAATCATAATAATGATATATGAGCATATGGATGTATACATACATATATGTACATACCCACATCTACATGTATATATATAGATGCATATCCGGGTACAGGACGTCAAAAAACGTGGACAAAAAAGGAATGGGAACATAAACAAAGCACAAAAAAACCGGACTTTTTTTACGGACAACAGAATGAACACATAGGAAAACAGACAATCCACTTATGGAACTTTTCCTTCATCAGCTGCCTCTATTCTAAACTAGGCATTTCAAAGATGATATATCATAGGGTAGCATGTCATAGACAATAGATGAAGGTTCCACAGTTTCTTCTAGCAACTTGTACAGGTGATTTGTTTATAGTGACCATATGTTTGTACTCTATGTACATTAGCTCACTCCCTCCACCAAATCAACATTGCCCGTGCAGGTGTACAGTGAGCCACACATCAGATGTTGAAGTGATCACAGAGCAATGCAAGATTTACTCAAGTGTCATCCAGCCCAAGAATCGAAACTGTAATCTTACACAATTACTCTCTCTCTCTCTCTCTCTCTCTCTTTCTTACCCTCTGATTGAGTAACCGTGTATCTCCTCTATAGTAAGACACCTGTTTCTGTCTCTGTCACACTCTAACCTCTCATCACCTAGCACAAGGTCACCTCCTCCAAACCCCCCCCCCCCATTAAAGGATCTTAGTCTTGTGAGTTACTTGGTGACCCTGATAGTGCTGGTGCCAAATAGAAAGCATCCAGTCCATGCTGTTAAGCGGTTGGCATTTGGAAGGGCATTCAGCTGCATAAAAATCATGCCAAAACAGTCCTCACAGGTACTGGTGCCACATAAAAAGCATTCAGTCAACTTTGTAAAGTAGTTAGCATTTACAAAGGGCATTCAGTCATAAAAATCATGTCAAAATGGACAATGAAGTCTGATGCAGTCTTCCAGCTTGCCAGGCCCTGTCAAAGTGTCTAACCCATGCCAGCAAGGAAAACAGACATTTTATAGACACACATACACACACACACACATATAAGGATAAGCCTATTAAAAGGGGTTCGTGGGAAAACTCATTTCAATAAAAGGGGGGGTCCTTGGTAGTGACAAGGTCGGGAGCCACTGATTTATATAATGGAAATGATTATGTAACTCATGTTCTTTTGTCATTCATTAATTGTTATTACACTCTGTATTAATTAACCTGATTTAATTACTGCTGCATCTAAGTTACTGAGTTCTAACAACTGGTTAATAGCATTGTTATGCCAAGGTGGAATTGTGATTGTGTGTGTGTGTGTGTGTGTGTGTGTGTGTGTATGTGCGTGTGCATGCGTGTGTGTGTGTGTGTGTGTGTGTGTGTGTGTGTGTGTGTGTGTGTGTGTGTGTGTGTGTGTGTGTGTGTGTGTGTGCTATAGATATATGTGTTTTGGTCCTATTGTTCTTAAATTCAGTTGGAGTTCATGTGAAAAACTATGTCAAAATCTGTTTTCATCAATTAGTAACCATTACAGGAGAGTTCAGTTCAATGTAACGTAATACACAAAAAAAACGACATGAAATATTCATGTTTTACAAAACTAATACAATTAAACAGATATGATATATAATAGGTTTTCTCTACACCTACACTGAGGTAAAATAAACCAATAAACTAGCCAATACGAAAGCCAATGGTAACATACCAAATCACCATCTGCAACCAATTTTAATGATGTGGACTACCATGGAAAATATACACTAATTGTACAATTTTTTTTCCTTCTTTAAAATGCTGAGAAGACACCTGCTGCTTTTATCAACTGAAAGTACCAACTGATCCCTCCTCCTCTAGAAGTAGCAAAAAGAGAGAACTGCATACCAAATAATTCAATGAATAATGATGTCACAGTTCAACATCCTGCTTAAGCAAGAAAGAACACTCGCCCATTACATGGTACACTGATTATTAAAGAAACATGGCTGGTTTTGGTAGATGGAAACTGAAAGAAGCCCAGTGTGTATGTGTGTGTGAACTATAAAGCGAAGTCGAACTCAAATGTACCACAGTCCAATGAAGGCTAGCATGCCAAAATTTCAAAGCTACTATCAACACTGTTCTTGTAAAAGGATAATAAATATGTACTCTATAAAAAGTATTGAGCAATCCTTCAGTTTAATGTAAAATTGTTTATTATACTTGATATAAAAACAAATATATGCATTTATGTATGTACATATATAAGTGTGCATGGGTGTGTGCGTGTGTGTGTGTGTATGTCAAGTATCTCCTCAACACGATAGGGTAAACCAGTGTCAGTGTCATACACGCAATATCCTTGGCTTACAATCTTCCATGAAAATATACTCTTTTATTCTTTTATTTGTTTCAGTCATTTGACTGCGGCCATGCTGGAGCACCGCCTTTAGTCAAGCAAATCGACCCTAGAACTTATTCTTTGTAAGCCTAGTACTTATTCTATCAGTCTCTTTTGCCAAACCGCTAAGTTACGGGGACGTAAATACACCAGCATCGGTTGTCAAGCGATGTTGGGGGGACAAACACAGACACACAAACACACACACACACACACACACACATATATATATATACATATATACAACGGGCTTCTTTCAGTTTCCGTCTACCAAATCCACTCACAAGGCTTTGGTCGGCCTGAGGTTATAGTAGAAGACACTTGCCCAAGGTGCCACGCAGTGGGACTGAACCCAGAACCATGTGGTTGGTAAGCAAGCTACTTACCACACAGCCACTCCTGCGCCTAATATGTCAAGCTATTTGAAATATCATCTTACATAGAAACAAGTGAGTGTTAGCAACAGGAAAAGCATCTAGCTGTAAAAAAATCTCTACTTCAACAAATTCTCTCCTGCCCATGCAAGTAATGGAAAGTGGACATTAAAACATTCTCCACCACTACCACTAAAAATTAAGATATTAAGATATTGTGAAATTAGCAAAAGTTCCAAGGAGTTACCACATAAAATGATATTATTTAAACACAAGAAGGCAGGTTGAAGATTATCCTGCGAGATAATTTTGCCCATCACTCATTGAAAATATGCCATGGTAGTCATAATGCCAAATGAAAGTCTTGCATACTGATACAATTGTTCCAAGGCTTGAAAAGAAATATATGGATGGACTTTAAATTACCAGTGGTAGCTAATAATAGACAGGTTTCGTATTGACCTTGCTAAGATATAAATGCTACAATATAGTATATATTAACTTCTCAATGACAGACACTGGAGAAAGAATTGAGAATAGTATAAAGATTAATAGTGACTGACAAATCAATGACAAAGCACTGCTTGTGACTTTTCACTTTTTGTTACTACAATAACTCTCCATAAGTTACATAGTTCTACAATGCCCTCTCTTTTATTAGATATTTTATTTTATGTCTAATAAATTTTCTATCATCTGTAGAATACCTTCAAGTATAGCAATATATTTTATGTCTGGGATTAAATTAATGAAGGCTATAAGAAGTGGAATCATCAAACAAACAAAATCTGACAACACAAGAAGGACTTCAGGGCCATTAACCCTTTCGTTACCATACTTTTTGAAATTCACTATCTTTATTCTTTTATTTGTTTCAGTCATTTAACGGTGACCATGCTGGAGCACTGCCTTAAATGGTTTTAATTGAAGAAATTGACCCCCAGGACTTATTCTTTGTAAGCTTAGTACGTATTCTATCAGTCTCTTTTGCTGAACTGCTAAGTGTCGGGGACATAAACACTTCAACACTGGTTGTCAAGTGATGTCAAGGGAACAGACAGACAGACAGACAGACACAGACAGACAGACAGACAGACAGACAGACAGACAGACAGACAGACAGACAGACAGACAGACAGACAGACAGACAGACAGACAGACAGACAGACAGACACACACACACACACACACACACATACTACAGGCTTCTTTCCGTTTCCATCTACGAAATCCATTCACAAAGCTTTGATCGGCCCAAGGCTATAGTAGAAAACACTTACCCCAAGGTTCCATGCAGTGGGACTGAACCCAGAACCATGTGGTTGGGCAGCAAGCTTCTTACCACATAGCCATGCCTGTGCCTACGTTTCAATTAATTTAGAAAATAGTGAATAATTTAGAAACTTAACCATGTCATTATTATTAATCTGGTGTTTAGAACATAAATTAACATAAAGTTATGATGGGCAGTTTTAATCTGGATCATTTGTATCATAGAACCAAAAGCAGTCTCAGATGTAGCTGGAGTCAAAAGAATTAAAAGTAAATACCACTCAAAAATGCTGAGACATGAAGCTGTGTCAAAGTATAACACCCGGAGACAGAATATAACTGAAGTATAAAGTATAACATCCAAGAAGAGACTGTAATATAACTAAAGTGACTACTGTTTGCGCAACTTTTCAACATTCGAATGTCAACTTCACATATTCCCATCATTCAAGAACTAAGCTGAACTGACATCTCCACATGATTCTAAATTGTTTAAGGATTAAAACATTCTATTGAGAAATATCAGCTTTGATTAAGTTGTCAGTGCTTACACAACTAAAGCTTGCATTGATTGATTGTTAATTACAATATTAATGAGTGCATAACACAAGATGTTCTAATACAGCTGGAGAAGCTAATAATTTTTTTTTACTCTAGGCACAAGGCCCAAAATTTTGGGGGAGGGGGCCAGTCAATTACATCGACCCCAGTACGTAACTGGTACTTAATTTATCGACCCTGAAAGGATGAAAGGCAAAATTGACCTTGGCAGAATTTGAACTCAAAACATAACGGCAGATGAAATACCGCTAGCATTTTGCATGGCATGCTAACAACTCTGCCAGCTTACCACCTTGAAGAAGCTAATAATGCCTTATAAATTTGTCTATAATGTCGTCCTGGAGGCTTATTACATAATTTGCACACTTGTGATATATGACAAACCTCGCTAGACATTTCCTGCAGTCATGAAAGAAGATGAAAAAAGGGGGGGGGGATTCTTCTATAAAACCATCTTTTTGGTTTGGTGTCCTCCTTTGTAACAGTAATAATATTCACAAGCATATCCTGATTATATATGCAAGCACCTTTTAGCATTTAAACACCATATTCAGCCAAAATAAAATACAATGTTAGTCTGAAAATAATCCTAGTATTGAGATTTCAAAGCTACGAGATAATGCATGATTAATTCAAAACAATGTGAATAAATAAGCATTACATTTGACAAAGTAATCTGAATGCTAAAGGGTTAAAGCCTAGTCCAATCATCCAGTTTGTGCTACTACTGTTTCTAAGTCCAGCATTTCATTTGATTAGCCTGAGTCTTATATACTGGCTGATATTACTCCAGAAATGAAGTCATCTATTATCTAATTCTACAAATGCTGTTCACACAGCAGTGCTTCTTTAAAGCATTAACTAAGAGTTGTAAAGTTTGAAAAAAAATTAATCCAAGGATTCAGTAGGTTGTTTGCAAGTCACATGTCAATGTTTCACAAAATCCTCATTCCCACAGTTTAACTGGCAGTAAGAAATACTGGTGAATGAATATATTTTCAAATATAAGTAACCATTATATGGATACCAAAAATGGCAAGGCCAACTGAGAAGGAACCGTACTGAATCTTTCGGGAAAAAGAACCCTGTCCATATTTGATTTGTGGAATAAACTGTTGCAAGAAGTATCGTTAATCCCTTAGCATTCAGATTTCTTTCTTAAAAGTATTTCTTATTTATTTACATTGTTTAGAATTAATCATGCATTATTTTGTAGTTTTAAGATTTTAATAGTGTGTTTGTAAACTTTTAGTGACATTGTACGGTAAGAATGAGTGTGAATCTAGTCAGTTTTAACATAAATCAGGAAGAATATTTGGGCTGGATATGGCCAGATTAAATGCTAAAGTTTAAGAGATCCATATCAAATACTTTATGCAACAAATAAAGCTACAATTCAATACCCGTCTCAAGCATAAGAAAGCACTCACTTATCACTTGATATATGTAATAATACCTGATATTAGTTTAGCAGTGATTCTCAACCTTTTTACCCTTGCGTAACCCTTAAAATAAATTACATGTCTCAAGGAACTCCTGCACAAAAAAAAATTATATTCCATATCTTTCTCATTTTTTTCTTCATAGTTCACACAGTAAATATCATATATATATACATATATATATATATATATATATATATATATATATATATACTAGCATGGAAGGCGGACGTTAAACAATGATGATGATGATGATGATTTTTATTTATTTATTTATATATATATATATATATATATATATATATATATATATACATATATATATATATATATATACACACACACACATACATACAGGCATCACTAAATATATCCCCAATGGTTGTTATATTTTTTTGGAAAACGCAACAGGATGATGTCTATATTACATTATTACAATAACCAATAATATGTCGTGCATGTATAGTAATATTACGATCATGAAATAAGCATTAGCTTATCTGACTCTTTCCTTCGGAACCTCTAGGAACCTTTTACAGAAACCTAGGGTTCCCCAGAACCCTGGTTGAGAAACACTGGTTTATAATGTCATCCTGGGGGAGGGGGTTATTATGTTATTTGCACAACTGAATAAAACTTTCTTATTCACACTTGTGACATATTAAAAGAATGTAAAATCAGGATATTTCCCCACATTCCTGTTGTTTCTCTCTGAAAACCACTGAAGCAAATCTTTCTTCCTTTTTCCAAGTTTCATGTCAGACACAGAACAACTATAGTGTGAGTCAATGACTAACCCTACTAGAAATAGCAAATATCTCTCAAGTCTAACATCTGTTGTTTAAAAAAAAAAAAAAAGAGGACACATTGGACCATGTAGTCCTAAGTATACTACCTTAGAAAAGGCAAAAATAGGATGGCCACAACAGGAATGCAATGGAAGATAAGTTCTGTTTTATCAAAACTGACATGGGAGCTAAACCAACCACCACCACTAAATATAGTGAGAAGACAGGAGTTATCAAATTTATGGAACTTTACAAATCAAAATTGAAAGGAAAATGCTTGTCAATGAAATTTAACTATATAGTAGCTTAACTAATACATATATATTATGGAGTAAAATATGATAGCAAATATATAACACCTTAACTCTTTTGACACCAACCTGCCTAGGAACACTTCAGGTTCTGTTATTAAAAAAAAGTTGTTTTAAAATACTCTTTTACTCTGTTACTTGTTTCAGTCATTTGACTGCGGCCATGCTGGAGCACCGCCTTTAGTGGAGCAAATCGACCCCAGGACTTATTCTTTGGAAGCCTAGTCCTTATTGTATCGGTCACTTTTTGCCAAACCGCTAAGTTACGGGGACGTAAATACACCAGCATCGGTTGGTTGTCAAGCAATGGTGGGGGGACAAACACACACACACACACATATATATATACATATATACGACGGGCTTCTTTCAGTTTCTGTCTACAAAATCCACTGACAAAACTTTGGTCGGTACGAGGCTATAGTAGAAGACACTTGCCCAAGGTGCCACACAGTGGGACTGAACCCGGAACCATGTGGTTGGTAAGCAAGCTACTTACCACACAGCCACTCCTGCGCCTGTTCATATCTCAATAAAATCCATCAGTTATAATTTTTGTTATTAGTTATATTTCGTACATCAACTTAGTACTTTTATTACCATATATCTGTTGAGATACTCTTTTTCTGTTTTAATTAATTTCAAAAACAATTAAGAATTTAGTGAAATAACTTTGTTATTATTGTTAAGCTGATGTTTCAAATATAACATGAAATTTTGAAAGTAGTTTTTAATTTAGATCAATTTAAAATAGGAAATTTATATTATAGAACCTGGGGTAATTTTGAGCAGGTTGCTAACAAAAGGATTAACAATGAAAAATCCCTCAAAATTATCTATTTCTTAAATTAATTAAAATACACAAGCTGCGTATTTATTAGGTGTCATAGGTGTGTGTGGCTGTATGGTTACAAAGTTTGCTTTCTAACCACATGATTTTAGGTTCAGTCCCATTGCATGGCACCTTGGAAAAAATACCTTGTGAGAGCATTTGGCAGAGGGAAACTAAAAGAAGCCCATTGTACATGTATGTGGGTGTCCCCTTGTTTTGACATTGCATGATAGTTGTTTCAAACAAGCAATGTCATTCATTCCCAAATATTCTGTGAAAATATATTTAGCTAAAAGGAAATATTAGTTTGGTGATGATTGGTAATGGGAATAGCCTCCAATCATAGAAAATCTGTCTCAATAAACTCCAAGTGACTCATGCAAGCATGGAAAATGTGGACATGAAAGCCATGATGATGATGATAATGAAAGTGTTAATAAATACTCTGTGAAGTCTACTGGTCAAAAACATTAAAATACAGTTATTCAGGTTTCTCACAATTCCTTTACAGAGTATAAAAAAAAAACAAATAAATAAAAAGCTTTTTCTAGTTTCAAAATATTGCCAGTCAAAAAGTAGTTTTGAAATACATTGAAGAAACCTTAATAGTTAAAAAAAAAAAAAGAAAGAAAAAAAAAGACTTTATCCTAAAACCCATTCACAAGAAACATTTTTTAAAATAGTATATAAAACAAACTAAAAACAAATTGTTTTCTAATAACTGATAGTAAATTCATGTCCTTCAAAAGGAAGAAAAAAAAGAAAAAATGTTAAATTTAAAGTTTATAAATTTAGAGTCAGATTGTAAACATTATCATCACAGATTTGATTAAATGTTCATTAGTAAAATAAATTATATGGTAGCCTATTTAGTTCTTAATTAGAATGGACTACAATTTACACAGCACACAACCTTTGCAAACAAGATAAAGAAAAACAAAAAAACTTATGTCCTCACAAGATGATATAGTTAAAAATCTGTTCCTTATGTCATATTTAAATTAGGAAGAAAAAATAGCTCAAACTAGAAAAGCACTCGGAGAGCACAGACCTCTGCCAAGCAGCTCATTTTAAGATAGATATGTGAGTAAAATTACTAATAGAGAAACTAAAATAAACTTTGGAAACAGCAATGCCACCATAGGTTATGTGGAAACAATGAACATGTTTTCAAGGGAGATAATCAAAGAATGTAACGTAATGCTTCATGTAAAGTAAATATAAGAAATGAAAAATCCTTCAGGAATCCATAAAAATTCCTGCATCACTACCAAAATTTCATTATCTGTTCCTTGTATCATTACCAACTTTTCCTGCAAATTTCATCAAATACCGTTCACAACTTGTTGAATTATTCTGCACACAGACGGACAAACCAATGCCGATGGAAACATAACTGCCTTCCTTGGCGGAGGTTAAGCAACAGCTTAGAAAATGCTTTTTTTCTTTGTTTTGTTATTGATGACAATATATTCAATGTAAACCACTTTAAAATTCTGTGGGGGGGGGGGGGGGCGCACGCGTCTTTTATGTTTTACTTGTTTCAGTCATTTGACTGCAGCCATGCTGGAGCACTGCATGGCCGTGGTGACATGTAAAAGGCATCCACTACACTCTTGGAATGGTTGGCATTAGGAAGGGCATCCAGCTGTAGAATCCAAGCCAAATCAGACTGGAATCTGGTACAGCTCTCCAGTTTACCAGTTCCAATCAAACTGTCTAACCCACGTCAGCATGGAAAGCAGATGCTAAATGATAATGATGATATATATATATATATATATATATATATATAGACTGAGGACTGGTGAAACCGGATGGCAACACCAGGCTCCAATCTAATTTGGTAGAAACTCAGCCAAATTAGATTGGAGCCTGGTGTTGCCATCCGGTTTCACCAGTCCTCAGTCAAATCGTCCAACCCATGCTAGCATGGAAAGCGGACGTTAAACGATGATGATGATGATATATATAGATATATATATATATATATATATATACACACACACACATACAGAATAGGTTTCTTTCAGTTTCCATCTACTAAATTCACTTAGAAGGTTTTGGTTGGCCTGAGGCTATAGTAGATGACATTTGCCCAAGGTGGCATACAGTGGGACTAAACCTAGAATTATGTGGTTGGAACACACAGTGATGCTTGTGCCTAAAGCAAAGTCGACCTTGGCAGTATTTGAACTCAGAATGTAAAGATGGACAAAATGCCGCTAAGCATTTTGCCCACCATGCTAATGCTTCTGCGGAGCCCTGCATTGAAAAGTTAATCAAAACAACCCCAGTATTTTTTAAGTACTTATTCTGGTATTTATTCCAACATTCTCTTTTTGCCAAAACTGCTAAGTTGTAAATACACAAACACAACAAACCAATCTGTCAAGCAGTCAGTAACAAATACACATAACAGGTTTATGGGTACTTTCTGTCTACCAAATTCACAAGGCATTGGTCTGCCCGGAGCTGAAGTAGCAGACACTAAAGGTGCCGCACAGTGGGACTGAACCCAAAACCAAGTGATGGCAAAGCAAACCTCTTAACCACACAGCCATCGATGTGCCTTTTTTTTCTGAGTGCATCATCATCACTGTTTTTACATCTGCATTTTTCATGCAGGTATGGGTTAGATGAAATATCTTGAGGCAATATTCTGTGACCATTGGGCAACCTGAAGCAGTAGTAGGAGACACTCATGCAAGCTGCCATGCAAAAGGATTGAAACCGAAATCACATGGTTGTGAAGTAAATTTCTTGACCACACAACTATGCCTATATCTGACCTATTCAAACAGCATCATCAAACATGCTTACATTATTATAATACAAAATATCATTTTTCATTTTTAAGAGAAACAATTATCTAAATTTATATTGCAGTCATATTCATTTTGCAAATTAGCTGAAATACTTCTATGGGAAGCTATTTAATATTCTAAATGTAAGCCCTTAAAAGATTTACACAGCACGGTGCCATAATTTATCAGTCAGTTTGCCAAAATTAACCAGTCATCTGATGAAAGAGAGAGATGAATAGTAATCAATATTTTTAAAAAGCAATTAACCAAAGTCTTTAAAAAAAAAGAAGACTTACTAAAGGAAGATATCAAAAATTAGTGATCAAAAATAGATGAACAACAAAATTCAAAAATGAATTCAAATTTGTAGCTTCAGTTTCAGTCTGTTTCAAGTGATACCAGAAAAATCACAATTCTTTCTAAATGAAAAAATTCAGTACCATTTGATTTGGCAGTTATACCAACTCCACTGCAAATCTGTCGTCATATAACTATAATGCTTCTCTTTGTTTTTAACAAGATGCTATTCACAAGTAACCTTTTCATAATTATGTTTCTAAGTCCTCAACCAAGTCTTTTAACTATTCCTATCAAGTTAACACAATACCAGCTTCCTTGCATTCAGATTTTACTCCAAATACACATTGTCATACATACAGCAATGCTGCCTGTTGGTTTGAAAAAGAAATGAACAAACATATTCATTCTTGAAAAGAGAATAATTTTATTCAAAAGGTGCAGATGTGGCTGTGTGGTGAGAAGTTTATTTCCCAACTACATGGCTCTGGATACAGTCCCACAGCGTGGCACATTGGGCAAATATCTTCTACTAAAGCTCTAAACCAAACAAAGGCTTGTTAGTGGACTTGGAAGATGGAAACTGAAAGAAGCCTGTTGTATGCGTGTGTGTGTATGTATGTATGTATGTATGTATGTATATATATATACACACACACACACACGCAAGCGCGCGCGCGTGTGTGTGTGTGTGTGTGTGTGTGTGTGTGTGTGTGTGTGTGTGTGTGTGTGTGTATGTGTGTGTGTGTGTGTGTGTGTGTGTGTGTGTGTGTGTGTGTGTGTGTGTGTGTGTGTGTGTGTGTGTGTGTGTGTGTGTGTGTGTGTGTGTGTGTGTGTGTGTGTGTGTGTGTGTGTGTGTGTGTGTGTGTGTGTGTGTGTGTGTGTGTGTGTGTGTGTGTGTGTGTGTGTGTGTGTGTGTGTGTGTGTGTGTGTGTGTGTGTGTGTGTGTGTGTGTGTGTGTGTGTGTGTGTGTGTGTGTGTGTGTGTGTGTGTGTGTGTGTGTGTGTGTGTGTGTGTGTGTGTGTGTGTGTGTGTGTGTGTGTGTGTGTGTGTGTGTGTGTGTGTGTGTGTGTGTGTGTGTGTGTGTGTGTGTGTGTGTGTGTGTGTGTGTGTGTGTGTGTGTGTGTGTGTGTGTGTGTGTGTGTGTGTGTGTGTGTGTGCATATATATATATTTTTATATTTGCATAGGTGTGTTACTGTCTTCTTGCTTTGGCATCATGAGATAGTTGTAAAGCAAATCTCACTGTCATGCAAGCAGTGCCCTTCATTACTAAACTTCTAGAAAAACATGTCTGCTCATGGAGGTGAGGGTTGGTGACAGGAAAGGCAATCAGCTGTGGAAAACCTGTTTCAATAAATTCTATTTAATCCAATGCAAGCATGGAAAAGTGGCTGTTGAAGCCAGGATGATTTGCTTCATTGTTTTTACAATGTTTTTTTTCCATGCTAACTAGGCCAAACAAATATATTACTGAGGTATTGTTTTACAGCCAAATAACCTTCCTGTTATTTACCTGTCTTTCAATAAAGGATCTCTTGTTCTATACCTCTTCAAAGGCACAAGGCCAGCAGACAATTTGTTAACAAAGAAAATGACGTCAACTTTCGTAGCTTAAGGATTTTCATAGAACTGAAAACAAACACATAGACATATAAACGCACACATACATAAGTCCTTTCAGTCTACCAAACCCACTCAGTAGGCTTAGATCAGCTCAGGGCTGTAGTAGAAAACACTTGCTCAAGGTATCATGCATTGGGACTGAACCAGAATCCACATGATCTGCCACATGATCTGGAAGCAAATTTCTTAAACACAGAGCCATGTTTGTGCCTACTTCTATATATATATGTGAGTTGAAATTCATAGAGAAACAAAAGATAGAGACAGGTGTATGAACAACAAGCGTGTGTGTGTGTGTGCGTGTGCGTGTGTATAAGTTCAAATTTACAGAAAACAAAAGATGAAGGCAGGTGTAGGAACAACAAGTGTATTAGTCGAACACTCGGGAAGAATGGAAAAGTCTTTTACATTTCGAGCCTATGCTCTTCGACAGAAAGGATTAAAAAGAAAAAATAGGAGAAAGAATGAAAGTGGAGAGAGAAAAAAAATGTGTAGGGATTAAAAAGTTTAATATGATCAAATAGCCAGAAGAAAGAGCCTGAATGAAAGGGAGATAACGATGGTGACCTGGTCAAACAAATTTGCACACACACAAATACAGAGGGAGAGAGAGAGCTTGCACATGAGCATAATACAATTTTAGTTCATCTAGAGATAGGCATTTAATGACAGAATGAATCACTCAACAACTGGTTGGTGATATGACTTAATGTGAATTAAACAAGGAAAATGAGAGCTCAAACATACCACAAAGGAAATATGGAATTTTTAACACCTGTTACCTTGCAAGACATCTAGAATATTCACTGCATCATGCACTATTGAGCTAAAGGCAGTAGTTTAGCCAGGAGAGTGAGAGAGAGAGAGAGAGAGAGAGTGAGTGTGTGTGTTTGCTTATGTTTATGTATAAAATAGTGCAAAACTTGGTGTTGTAACAAAAAGTGAGACTTAGCCAATACAAGTTAAAAGGTTGTACATTAGTGAAGCAATGCCAACAAAAACAGAACCAAAAAAATATGATACCATGAATATCATGTTATAGTTAAGGTCATGTAGAAACAGGAAGAAATATCAGTAAAGTATTGGTCACTTACGAAAAGATTGTGAAAAGTTAAAAAATAACTGTATAGTTTTGAACTTATAAAGACTTTATAAAAGGGTATATTTTCTATCTTTAAAATATCTATATCTTTAACATCACCCACATCAATCCACCCACTTTCAGTAGGCCTGTGAAGGCCTACAGTACAACTCCTTCTTGAGCAAAACAATTTTTCTATTTTTTAAATACATACCACCTAGTTTCTTTTTCCACTCACCTCCTCGTAACTTGAGGTGCCACTTGGACACTTAATAACCACTATCTTTTTGCAGTTACATCAGATTCATTTCCCACTCTCTTTAATGTGAGTAGCCATGTAGCTTCCCTGCAAGAACTTGCTCTACCCCACCCCTTCTCTCAAACCTTAGCTTTCATCTGCTAGCATAAAGTCCTTTTCTTCAGGTTTCATAGGCTTCTAACCTGCATGGCAACGTTGCTAGTGCTGGTAGCATGAGAAAAGTACCTAGTACACACTGTAAAGTGGTTGGCATAAAGAAGGCATTCAGGCACAGAAACCATGCCAAAGCAGTCACTGGAGTATGATGCAGTCCTTGGACCCATCAGATTCTATCACATTGCCAACCCATGCCAGTATGTCATGGATGTTGATGATGATGAACTTATAGCAGCATGTAAACAGCCAGTGTTTCACTCAGTTTCATAGGGTTTACTGGTTGAGAGGTACATTTTTTTATATTAAACACTAGTTTATTGCAAGTAACACTCTCAGATGATTGAGTACTCACTTCTGACAAATGTACTGAAGCAACCAAATGTCTTCCACAGATTTGAACTCTATAATTTACAAACTGGTAATCTGACACCTTATCCACGTCAACATTTTACCCTCTTCTAAAATACCTGCATTGCTTTCCTGTTGCTAAAGTACAGTTCAACAGGAAATGTAAGTTATAAAATATAGAAACCAGTCTGAATATAATGTGAATGTATGCTTGGAGTGGTATCACTTTACAGTTAATAATATTACACACACTTTGCTTCATATAATAATATAAGGGCAAGTAAAGGCTAAAGATAGTTTTATCAATGCCAACAATCATCATATTTGATAAACTAATTTCTAATGAAATACACATTAAGAAGCGCTGTGAAGCTTCTACGCAACACAGGTTTGCCAATATACATGACTTTGAATCAAGCCTTTATTAAAGCTTATGGTTATTTTCCATGTCAATATTGATTAACTGAACATGAATATCATAATTGCATGCATGCTCGCCATATCATTGCATTTAAAAAATAAAAAAACCTCCAGCCAAACTCAAGATTCTAAATCTGCCTTTTAAAAATATTCTGTATATAATCCTATTTTAACTTCACACCTGCCACTACAGAGAAACAGACTGACTAAATTCTCTCATAAATCATTCAGTATTATGTTTTCATAATAAAAATGGTGTATAACACCAGTGATAATAAAAAAGAATAAAAAAGGTACTACATAAAAGTTCTAAACAATAGTGTACTTCCCTTTATAACTCTATACTTTCTGTGATGACCTTTGCAACTCCTTTATTGAGAGAAAAACCTTTAGTTATAGAGGTAGAAGGCTATTACTCCTCACTGTAAAGTATAAATTGATCCATAAAAAATCATTAATTCCTAGCCTATATAATACAATTCATAGATTCAACTGTATTCCTTCTCATTCACATTTTCTTGTTCATATATCTCAATGAAAAGTTACAGTGAAAATCAGTTCTGTTATACTTTGCAAGCTTTTCTCAGCAACATATTTTAGTTTATCTCAAATGACATTATGTCACCATATCTCAGAGATTTTTGTGGCCCCAATACAGAGTTTCAGTGCCCTTAAACTATCATACCATTCCAGAGATTCCAATGTTCTTAATCTTATACAAGAAACAGTTTTCCACAATGTACTTTTGGGAATATATATAAATATAAACTTACATTTATTGATTCATAAATACATAGTTACATAATATATATATATATATATATATATATATATTATTAGCATATTTTTGTTGAAGCATACTACCTTTGTTTTAATTAATTTAGAAAATAATGAAAAATTTAGTAAAATAAATGTCATATTAAGTTGGTGTTTGAAACAATTTATGAATACTGAGGGAAGGTTTTGAATCTAGATCACTTTTAAACAGAAATTTCGTATCATATGACCATGAGCAGTCTCAGGCGGGTTGGTATCAAAAGCTACACACACACACACACACACACGCATTTACTTTCATATATACATAATGTAAAGAACTAAATTCCAACAAACCCATGTAGCTATTCCACTTTTCTTATATCATTAATACATAGTTATTACCACTTCCATTTTCCCTCTCGCCTTAAAGTTAATAGGGTTGATTAGAGCTGATGATTCATTGATGAAGGCCTCTTAATCAGAGACATACTTGAGATAATTATTTCTTTATTTACATACACACAGGCACTGCTTTGATATCATGCTTGCTAATCTTTTTCCTCCAGAGGTTAAGGAAATTCACTAGGTGTTGTTTTGATATAAATGAGGGGAAAAGTGACATAAGTCTTTTGTACAAACCAAATAAACACACACGAGCTTCTTTGAGTTTCTTATTTCTTTACTGCCCACAAGGGGCTACACACAGGGGGGGACAAACAAGGACAGACACATAAATCGATTACATCGACCCCAGTGCGTAACTGGTACTTAGTTAATCGACCCCCGAAAGGATGAAAGGCAAAGTCGACCTCGGCGGAATTTGAACGCAGAATGTAGCGACAGACGAAATACCGCTAAGCATTTTGCCCGGCATGCTAACGTTTCTGCCAGCTCGCCGCCTTCAGCTTCTTTCAGTTTCTGCATACCAAATCCATACACAAAGCATTTGGTTGGCCTAAGGCTATAGAAGACACTTACCCAAGGTACCATACAATGAGACTGAACCTGAGACCATATGGTTTGGAAGCAAGCTTCTTAGCCATAAACACACACACACACACACACAAAATGAAGGCAACATATAATAACAAAAGCTTTAATAAAAAGTTGCAGTCTGCATCTTTACTGTCGCTATAATTAAACTCTGGTCAGTCTTCATGATCAAAGACAAACTTTTACAGACATTGCCTAGCCCTAGCCAAGACAATGTTTCCTTTTTCTTTTTCTTTTTTCATTTTTTGAAGATAACAGGGTGTGATTTGAGGGAGATTTGGCAACAAATTCGAGTACTTCAATTTAGCCCTTATTGAATTGTCAATTTGCATGTTGGATATTGTGGTAATTTTCACTTTAGCACAGACCAATAAAAAAAAAAAAATTTTTAAAAATCGAGCATAAGACATTCATTTTAAAATTCAAAAATTTCTACATTCATTTTTTTTTTAGAAAATGATCAATGTATGTGCAATCATCATCAACATCATGGTGATGTTGTTGCTAATCTAGAACAAAACAGGCCCTAGAAAAGCAGTATTTCAGTTTTCTTTAGATGAAGCAGGAAGGACAGAATCAATAAAGATAAGAGGGTTGGATTTAGTTATGTTTAGTTAGATTAGTTACAGGCAAAATTTAGTTAAAATTTGAGTAGCATCAAACAGGATATCAAATTCAAATATGGACTGTTCATAGGGTAAGAATTTAGCCATTTGTAAACAGAGATTGATAAAATAAATATCAGACGAAAAATACAGGGATCAGTTTAATCAAGTAAAACATTTGAAGATGGCACCTGCACATGGCTATAGCCCAAAGAGAAAGGTAAAAAGAATCTAGTCAAATTAGCTTTTTGTTGCAGAATAGCAGAATACTATACCCTGTTCAGCACATGTCAAAGCTTAAATCAAGCATAAAATAACCCACAGCTTTAAAACAGCAAAGTAACAGCAAATCAATATAGCAAACAATGGTAGTCAATGAAATCAGAAGACAAAGAAATAAAAAAATTTAAAAAAAAATAAAATGGAAAAAAAAAAAAAAACAGGATAAAAAATACTAAAAACAAATGTGACCTATTTAGCAAGCAGCCCTATGAAGTTTCTAAAAGAGTAACAGACTAAACGTGTTTATAGAATATTTACATCCTCATTTGTATGCATGTTTACCTCCAACCACCCCAATCAAAACCAACAACAACAAATGAAGAATGCCCACACCAAATGGTGAATTATTTTCCTTTTAACTTCCACCCAAGATTACTCCTGGCTATATAATCATACAAACTTCTGATTCTAAAGTAATCTAAATTAAAACCTTCCATCAAAATTTCATGTTTATTTTTTTTCCAATGATAATAACCTTAATAACAACATATTTAAGTAAATTCTTCCTCATTTTCAAAAATTATTGAAATAACGGCAAAACCTTCAATCTAACATGTTAATTTATGTTCCAAACACCAGCTTAACAATGACAAAGTCATTTTACTAATTTCTTCATTATTTTCATAATTAATTGAAACAAAAATTCATTTCAATAATAATTTAATAACGAAAGTGTTAATGTTAGAGATATTTTTTAAAAGTCACACAAAACAATACTGACTGTTTATATTCCTAAGAAGTTATTTTCAATTGAGAGCTCAACCTTTTAACTGAAAATTTTGTAGTTGAGGATCCCAAATGAATCAGCAAGATAAAGGTCCTGGGGTGGGGGTAATTTTCTGACCTAGCTATTTCTTTCAGCTGAATCCTTTCACTTATTACATCTACTAAACACCTAAAGGTACACACAGCTTGACACACATGTTAAAAAGAGTATTGTCTATATGGTTGCTAGACCATGGACAAACTATAGCACTGGTAGCAACTACTACTATTCACTAAATCTTAAAATTCTGGGTGCTGCTACCTGCTTTAAATATGACTAGTTTCATGAACAATAACCTGTAAAAGAATTGGTAAAAAAAGAAACAAAATAAACAAAATCAGTGGATAAAAGGACTATGGTGTTTGGTGGTATAATGTTTAGAATTATCTGCATACTTGACTGTTTTTGTTTTAATATTTTCAAGCTGCAGAAACAATAAGAACTAACATTAACAATCCTGAATAGCTTAGAAGCTTTAGAAAAACAAAATGTTATCCTTGAATCTAATACTAAACATGAGTCATCATTTGGATTTAAATATATCAAATGCGTAAATATTTAAAACACCTTCGCCATTAGCTAAAAATTGCTAACAAAAGTGAAACAGTCAAACTAAAAATGCACCTTAAGGCAGGGCTGAGTCATCATAACTAACAGTGAGAACACTGAATATGATTTTTTTCTTTTTATTAGACGACCTCTAAAATTTACTTGAGATTACTATTAAATATTTCAAGCCTCAATTGAAGTCATGATCAAATCTGCAAAACAGTTTATTGATTGTACCAGGTGCCAAAACATTTTCACTTATTTTTAGAGAAAGGCGAGCAAGTGAATGTGCATGTATGTGTGCTATCTGGCTTGAATTACAGGATAAAAAAACTATAGTAGCAACTGAGGTTGTTGATTCTCAGGTTAAGCCAACAGAAAACACTGGCATGAAATTAACTCATAGGTACAAATCCACTTGAGACCACCATTGGTTCTATGATGCAGACTGCCAGCTTTAAAGTGACCTAAACTAAAAACCTTTCATCAAAATTCCATGTTAATTGATAGTCCAAACACCAGCATAATAAAGACAAAGTTATTTTACAAAATTATTTTCAAAATTGACTGAAACAAAGGCAATGTATTTCAGCATAAATATAGTAACAAAAGGATTAACAACCTTTTTCATACCAAGCTGAGCAAGACCACCCCCTTGTTCTATGACACAAACTTCCTATTTTAAAGTGATCCAAAAAAAAATTGCCATCTAAATTCCTGTAAATTTATGTTCCAAACATTAGCTTAATAATGGCAAAGTTATTTTAATAGATTTCTTTTTATATTTTCAAAATTAATTGAAACAAAGGCAATGTATTTCAGTATAAATATGGTAACAAAAAGGTTGAACAGTTCATAATTATATAAGCATTGGCCCAATTAGTATTTATACAGTTTCACTTTTTCCTTTATTAAAATATAGCAAAATTTACTACTCCCAGTTTGTTCTATTTTTCTATTTCACAGTTAATGAAGAACAGATATGTTGCAGACATAAAAACACAACAGAGGAAATAGTAGTAGGTTTCCTGGTATACCAGCATCATTTCTCATATTACTATCGATGCATCATCAATATTGAATTAAACATACTGTAAATAGGATGTTCCAATATTTTAAAAACAAACAAAAATTCTAAAGGAAATATCCCTCCAACTGTAACTAGTTCAAATTATAGTGTTTGCTCCACTTTTGTTAAAGTAGTAATCACCACAACCATTGCTTAAGAAACCTTTAAGTCACACCAAACAACTTCATAAAAAAAGAAAAAAATAAGCTACCCCCAAGTTACCATTATATCATAATACCGTTTAAGAAAGAGTTAAATTACCCCAAAACTATTTTGTTATTTATCAAAATGATTACCATGAGAAAGTTTACTTTAATAAACACACATTCCCTGTTATGTAACAGATTTACAACACATTCAAAATAAGAGGGATAATCTCCAAATATTCTGTATTTTCAGCAGTATGGTTTAATGATTATTAACACACGTACAGCTGCCTCAACAACAAACAAAATCTAGAATTAAATTTTCATGCTTATGATGCTTTAGTAATATAGTGTGTGTGTGTGTGTGTGTGTGTGTGTGTGTGTGTGTGTGTTGGGGCGAGAGAGTTGTGGTGTAACAATCAAGTTCAGCCAATAAAGTGGTAATTATAAAACTAATATCACATTTTGTTAATTAACAGTAGTGGAGAGCTCAACAAAACAGCATTTACTATAATGTTTATCACACAATAAAGAGCTAATAACAATGCAAAACATGTCCAAAGCTCTCCATGTTCTATGTAATAGTCTGTAGTGCTTAAGCCACAATAGAAAGTGTTTGCGAATGTCTTATTTTGTATTATGTTTAAACCCACTCTTTACATGTTGGCATGGGCTAGATGAAACTTCTTGAGGCAGTATTCTATAGTTAAATGCCATTGTCAGTTCTTACTAGTTTCTAAGTTAAATACCTTATTCCACTTGTCATAGTACCCCTGGGCTGCCAGACATGTTGTTTATGCAGGACACAAACAAAATGTTAAGTGTTAATGAAAAAACAGAGAGAGACAAACATACACACATGCATGCAGGTGCACATATACACAAGCACACTCAAATGACAGGCTTTCATACAGTTTCTGTCTACCAAATTTCACTCACAAAGCATTAGTTAGTCCAAGGCTAAACTAGAAGTTACTTGTCCAAAATGTCATGCTGTGAGAGTGATCCTGAAACCAAAAGTTGTGAAGCAAACTTTTTAACAATACACCTATGCCTGCAACTGTTTATATATGTATATATGTATATACACACACACACACACACACACACACACACACACACACATGATACTTATAGCAATTCATGTACATGCTTGTTGAGATGACTCATTCTCATCATCTTTGTTTAATGTCTGCCTTCCATGCTAGCATGGGTTGGATGGTTTAACCAGCCAGGTAGAAGACTACACCAGGATACTGTACCTGTTTTGGCATGGTTTTTACAGCTGGATGCCCTTCCTAACACCAACCACCTAGTAGAGTGGACTGAGTACTTTTTGTATGGCACCAGCAGAGGTATGGTCAGTTTTGGCATGGTTTTTATGGCTGGATGCCCTTCCTAACACCAACCACTTCACACTGTGGACTGGATGCTTTTTATGTGGCACCAGCACCACCAGGGTCACCGAGTAACTTACAAGACAAGGAATTTCAAGAGAGGAGGGGGCATTGGAGGAGGTGATCTTGAGTCAGATGATGAAAGATTAGAGTGTGACAGAGAGGCTTGTTTATGTGTGCATATATTACACATATAAAAATATATATACATGCTTGTTTGAGATGACTATATATATATATATATATATATATATATATATATATATATATAATTGCTTTTGTATCTGCTTTTTCTTCTAAAGGTTTGACTTGAGGCTGATTTCGAAAATAAGGTGCCCATTGTGTCATCAACTCTTATTTGTTGCCTATCACCTATCTTCCCCCCACACCTTTTTTGCAACTGGACATGATTCTATAACAGGTGTAAACAGTGACACAATCTACATTGTGTCGCTGTTTTTATGCCTTACATGCATAATATCACAACACAGATGGGGACAATCAGATATACATATACAGACGCATGTGTCAGGTTGCTGTACAGTTTCTGTCCACCATTAAGGCATTTGTAAATCCAAAGCTATACCAGAAGTCACTTGCCTATGGTGCCATGCAGTGGGAACAAACCAGGAACCATAAAGCAAACTTCGTCCACAGAGTCATATATTATCATCATCATCATTGTTTTAACATCCACTTTTCTATGTTTGCATGGGTCAGGTGGAGTTTACTAATGGCTGGATACCTTTCCTGTCACCAATGCTCACCTGTTTCCAAGCAAGATAATATTTCTCCATGGCCAGACATGTTTCCACAAAATATAGGAAATGAATCACACTGATTGTTTGACAGTGACACTCATTTACAACAACCACACGATGTCAGGACAAGGAAGACAAACATACATACACTCACACATATATATATATAGATACATACCCTGGTGGCTCATTAGAAGTATTAGATAATTTCTGCTACCTAGAAGACCAAATTAGTAGCTATTAGTGGCTATAAAGCTAGTTAGCAGAGGGGTGAAGGAAAAGTCCATCTACACTCTTTTAAAATATTGTAATTAACTTATAAATTGGAACATTCTAAAGAAAAGTCTATAGCTGGTCAATAGTCATAAGACTTGTCCTGATTGAAAAAAGAAATTTGCTGCTTCACTCACAACCATGGTATTAGCTGCAAGCAATAATATATATATGGTGTAAAACTTACAAGTGATGTTTACAATGACTGAGAAAATTTTGTTTCGCAATAGATTAAATGAAGTTCAAATATAGAAACTTGTTGTCAGTATGTCATAAAAAGTAGGAAATAAATATTATTCAAACAATAACTTACTAATTTTATCAGCTGATATTTTTTCTGGTTAATTAAAAGTAATGAAAAATGTTAACAAACAAACTAAGTATACCTTGAAGTTAACTGACATGTTTAAAAAAAAAAAAAGAAAATCAATGTAAGTCAACAATGGATGCCATTAAAAAAACAGCATATCTTATAACTAAAATTCATTATGACTTTACTATTTAAATATTTTTGGAGTGTTCTGACTCACTTCCCTCGTGAGTCTCATTTCTTAGATCAGGCTAAAGTCTGCATCACCCCATATTTTCTCAACTGATCTACTATGTTCAGTACTCCCTCCTACACTTGGCTTTTAACAAGTGGTGAGAATGTCCTTTGTCAAAATAAACAGAACTTCTAAACAGGTTTCAGGGGTTGTATCGTTATTGTCGTAGAATTTTTCTACAGAATTGAACAAAATGTATTGTGGTATTTAATGTGGGCCTTAGTGAATTTTCCTTTCATTTTTCATTCCAGAAGCCATAACTTAAGACCATTTAGCTAACTGGATCAATTATATCAGCTAAACTTTCTCATCAAAATGTGGGCCTTACTCTCTATATGAAAGGCATATAGAGTTTTAGAGGAGGCAAAACAGTAAAGATGAGAAGTGAGAAGTGGGTTGGAGTAGTACTAGCTCAGAGGAACAAGGACTATTGTAGTAGTGTTAGCAAACAGGAAGATACAGTACGTGTAGAACGTAGTACAGGTAGTGCATTTAGGAGTCATAGGTTAACTATTAATCAGATTTTCTTTGATTGCAATTGAAAATGTATGACTGTAGCAGCTGTGAAGTCCCAGGCATGTAAACATTACTTTAATGTAGTATCAACATTTGCGCTTTGTAATGAGCTAGTACCTGTTCAGCAATTCTGTATTGCTCGACTCTGGATATCAAATCCAGCCTTGTATACTATTGTTGTAACAGCTTATAGACAGAGGAGGAAAGGCAATACCCATGAGCTTTTGTAGAGTCACCAGAATTAATGTAGGGGAAAGGAAGGAAGGAATAAACAATGACTTATGGTCTATTCTCAGAACAGAGACCTAGTCTAAACATTTGCTACGGAATGCATTCTGCTGAAAAGGCCACAAGGCTCATGTGGTGGCAATAGATTTAATCTACCACCCATTAATGTCTAGGCCAAGTTGTAGATGTGCAGTTTCGATTAATGATCAATAGACACTGTACAGCTTAGCATTTGAAGTGAGTTTGAAGATTTGCAGATCATCACTTCTGGAATCTTTGATGTTCTTCAAAATCATATACATTTTAAGGAGAAAATATCCAACAACCCTCAAATACTTTACAAAATGTTAATAGCTTAAACTTTGTTTGATATTATTTTACATGAGTTTAATACTCTTGATACCAACCGTCCTGAAACTGCTCCTGGTTCTATGACACAAACTCCTTGTTTTAATGTGATCCTAAAACCTACCATCAAAATTTCTTGCTAATTTATGTTCCAAACATCAGCTTAATAATGATAAAGTTACATTTAATAAATTGTTGTTTATTTTTTAAAATTTATTGAAACAAAAGCTGTGTATTTCAACAGAAATATAGTAACAAAATGATTAACAAAATATATAAGTATAGTTAAGTCATTAGCATAGTGAACTTGATATTTCTGGCCCAAAGAGGGAATTCACTTATTTTTAGTTTGATAGAAGTCATTTAGTTCCAGGTTAGCCTTGATAAAGTAGCCCAATAATCAAATGTGTTCCTGTTATGACCATCCTTGCTTTTATTCTGACACTGTAATCTAAGGCTACATTTATTCAATGTGGGATGTGATTTGAGGAAGATTTGTTTGCTATTTCAAGCATATCGAGTGACCAAACAGGAGTTCAACAAGCTTCAATAGTAATAGGGTATCAATAATCCAGTATGTTTATACTAAACTGCTTAATTAATTACTTGTTTATCTAATGTATAAGTAATATTAGCCTCTTAACCATTTCCATTAGGTGGTCATTAATGTTAGCCAAGATTATCATTCTTGCTTTTAATAAGTTGCCAACAGGAACACATGGGATTAATAAGATAGAGTAGTACAACAATATATTGTAGTCGTGATCTAACAGTAAACTCCTAGAAAGGAATCTAATAATATTTCAGTCAAATATCTTGATCAAAGTAAATTATTGATGTTTATTTAATTAATCTCAATGGAACAAATATCTAAGTGGACAGCAATAGAATAGAAATGAAAAAGGTGGGAAGTACTTAAGCTTCGTGTGTTTCTACAAATTTGGCTCAATGTCTTTTTATGATATTTTTGCCTGAAGAAGAACTGTAGTAGCCAGAGTTTTACCAGCCACTCTACAAATGGAAGATGAAGACAGCTGAAATTAACAGAGCTAATGTTCACTTTGAACTTTTGAAGGACAGTACTGAAGAGAAAATATCCACAGATACTGGGAAAGGAAAAAGAGAAACTTCCTCCAATTATTGCTAATTTGAGAGAGAGACAGACAGACAGAGAGGGAGTGTGTGTGTGTTTTCATTATAATCATGAATTTTGGATTAGTTTTGTGAGAAGAGAAAGACAGCAAATAGCCCGATTGGAAATCAGTAGCTTCAGGTGAACTTTTTATACAATCTTGTACCTGCTGGAGAGACACTTGTCACAAACAGGAAATAGGATTATGTGGACGTAGGCACAGGCATGGTTAGTTCACTACCCAACCTCATGGTTCCAAGTTCAATCCCACTGCACAGCACCTTGGGCATGCATCTGTTATAGCTCCAGGCCAACCAAAGCCTTGTGAGCAGATCTGGTTAACAGAAACTGAAAGAAGCCTGTTGTGTATGTGTGTGTGTGTGTGTGTGTGTGTGTGTGTGTGTGTGTGTGTGTGTGTGTGTGTGTGTTACTGTTTTTTTGACTTGACGTTGCATGACAGTTATAAATGAATGTCACTATTACGCAGCAAGCATTGCCTTGCGTTCCAAATATTGCGTAAAAAACATGTCGGGTTATGGGGAAATATTTACCTTACTTGGAAACAAGCGAGAGTTGGTGACAGGAAAGGCATCTGGCCACAGAAAATCTGCCTCAACGAAATTCCATGCAAGCATGGAAAGGTGAACATAAAAACAATGATGGTAATGAGGATAAAGATATCAGAGGCCTTAGTTTAATGTTCAAGCCTCTGGAGTCTTCCCTCTGCTAGTAAAGCTCCACTAAGAAACCCTTTTCACCATTATCCTCTGATGATCATGGGTATAACTGGAGGAACAGCCAAAGTGAAATGCAACATCAGAGATATATTTTCCTCAGAAAAGGTGCCTGGACCAAGTACTGGCAAAAGATGAATTCTGCAGGGTATCCAAGGGCGAGAATGTTTTTTTTTAATGCATTTTTCTTTTAATGCATTGTTGAATAAAATCAGTTCAGGTTATTTAGGTACCAGCACTAGATGAGTGCTCAACTATCATTTATATTGCCCAGTTATTTACACCAAGGGTTTTCAAACTGTGGTCTGCGGACCACAGGGGGTCTGCAAGGACAAGACAGGGGGTCCGTGGACAGCAAATACTTTTTATGGGCAATTTGATTTTATATATGTTTTTTAATCGAAATCTTTTAATTGACAATAAACCTATTTGTTAAATACTGTTAAATAAATAAATGTAAAAATGTTATTTTAAAGCAAATATTTATGTATAAATTTCATAAGCGTTTATAAGGTAAAGCCTGAAATATAAAGGGGTCCGCAAGTCAAAAAGTTTGAAAACCCCTGATTTACACTACACTAACTACAATGCATCAAGTGGCATGATCTGCAGTTTTATGTTACTTGTTGCATAAATAACCTCATTTAATTTTACTCAAAAACACAATAGAGATATAAATTATAAATACATGTGCAGTATTTCAGTTTTACTAAATGGCTTGTTAATGTAATGAGATTAAACAGCAGGAAAGAGCCTTTCGAAAACGTGTGTGTGTGTTAAAATGTTTAAAATATGTAGGTTGATGGGAGATGATTTCAATAACATGGACCGTCAGTAATGCACCACCACATTTATCTATCACCAACCAGCTCTGTCTTTTTTCTCCATCTGATACATTATGATGGTACAGGATGAGAAACCAATTCATGAAGAGCAGAAGCAATAAGAAATTTCTATCATAAAAGAAAGTGATAATGATAATAATAATAATAATAATAATAATAATAATAATAATAATAATAATAATAATAATAATAAAAAGCTTCAATAGACGTTTGCTATAATGATCCAGTTAGTTAAGTAGGAAAAATGGGAGATAAAGAAAAGAGAAAGAGAAGGGAAAGAAGAGGAATTTAGGCATTTATTAAAATGGTGCAAATGAAAATAGAATTTTTACATTACCACCAACCAAACAAATTCCAGCGAGGTTTTCAGTTTATGGGGGGAGGGTGTATTTTTTTTCTTTATATTTTCAACTGTTTTAAAAAAAAAACACAATGAAGTGTTCCAGTTTTTGAACTCTCATGACAAAAACAAATATTATTTAAAATGCCTCAGTCGATGAGATTTAAAACCTTCGCTCAACGGACTTGATAATGATTAATTTATTAATTTTCTCATTAGAATTATTTTTTTAAATAAACTGAATGTCAATAATTAAATTTAAGACTGATCGTAAAAAGATTTATATTTTCAGTTCAGTACAGATTTATATTTTCAGTTCAGGGCTTTTTTTTCTTTTCTTATGCTGTTGGTTTCATTTTTCAAGTTAATGGGGGGAGATAGACAATAGAATGGTTCTCGTTTATACATATTTTGATTTTTATTTAAACATCAACCAAAGACTGGAAAGGTAAATCCAACCTGATACAAGTTATTCATTAACTAGTACAAGAATCATAATAACAATACCATACAGAATAAACAAAGCGAGCTTGGGAAAAAAACAACAATTATTATTATTATTATTGTCATCGGAGGAAGACAAAGAAAACAATACGGAGAGAGAGAGAGAGGGAATGGGAGGGAGGGAGGGAGGGAGGGAGAGAGAGAGAGAGAAATAAACAAAGAAAGAAAGAGAGAATAACAACGAAGGTGGGGGAAAGACAATTCTTCAATCTGATAGATAATTATAAGACAGAGAAAAATCAATTAAACAGAGGCTGGGCAACTTGGAATGATTTCATATCAAATACATGATGTCAACACAATCGTTGTTGAAGAAGAAAGAGATGAGCTACCGAAAATTCTGATACAAAAGCAGACCCCCCCCCCAACCCTCTTCAAGAAGAAATGGTTTACTGTCATCGTTCACTGGTTTATTTATCTCCTTAGATATAAACGCATCCGTACGCAAGAAAGGTACTACTACTCATTTATGATTATCACCAATAATATAAACAACTGTAATAGTAGTAACAATAATAACGATATTCTACTATAAAGCACAAGACCTGCAATGCTTAGGGTGGGGTGGGTGGGTAGTTGATTATATCGACCCCCCCCCCAATGCTCAACTGGCACTTTTTCGATACAGTAAGGAGGAATGAAAGGTAAAGTCAACCCCAGCGGGATTTGAACTCAGAACGTTTAATACTCAGAGGAAATGCTGCAAAACATTTTGTGCAACACGCTAACGTTTCTGCTACCTCACCGCCTTAATATTATTTCTTCCTGGTTTTTGGCACAAGGACGGCAATTTTGAGTGGAGAGGGGGGGTCTAGTGGATATCAACGACTCTAGTACTTGACTGGTACTTTATTTTATCGACCCTGAAAGAATGAAACACAGAATTGATCTCGGCGGGATTTGAACTCAGAACTGAAAGACGGTAAAAAAATACCGCAATGCATATTGTCCGACGCTCTGACGACTCTACTAGCTCGCCGCCGTAACTATAAGAAATTTAAGCACAAGGGCTTGCAACTGGGAATAGTCATTAAATCAACCAGCGGTACTTCATGGGTAGCTTTATTTTGTCGACCCAATAAAGATAAAAAGCAAAGATAACTTCGAAGTGATTTGAACTCAGAACAAATCCCACAAGACTTTTT
>NC_142931.1:115859152-115869152 GCF_046866305.1 Octopus bimaculoides
ATATCATTATACATATCTATACACCTATGAATGCGTGTGTGTGTGTGTGTGTGTGTAGATATAAACACACATATATCATCACCATCATTATCTTTTAACGTCCATCTTTCATGCTGGCATCTGATGGGTCTGATAACAGTATCATGCTCCAATGTGTGCTTCAGCATGGTTTCTATGGCTGGACGCCCTTCCTGACACCAACCACATTACAGGGTGTACTGGGTGCTTTATTTTTTTTCCTTCATGGATGAACACAAGTGACATTGCTATGCAGCTTGCAACTTAAGATCTCCTTCAACTGAGTATAAGGGAGGTGGCTTTATGCTAAGAGATGAGAGTAAGGTATGAGAAGAGACCAGACCAGAACAGCTTTATTGTATGGCTATTTATGTTGTAGAAGAAAGTGTGGGAGTAGCAGAGATAGTACTAGAAAGTGAAATGAAATAGTGGAGATGAAGTGTCAGGGAAGACCTCAATATACAAAGTGAGCAGAAGTGAGTGAGCACAGAAGAACAGTGGTAGGTAGAGGTTGCAAGAATGTATGAGGAGAGTGAAATGGGTGAGGGGTGAATATAATGAATGAAGAACAAGTGTTGAGGGATGCATAAATATATGTTGGAGGGAAGATAGGCAAGAGTAGGTGATGACTGTAGAGATTGGATAGGGTTGAGGGGTGGATGTAATGAACAGTGGACAAGGGATGAGGGGGATCAAATGATAATATGAAGTGAGGGGAAAAGAGGTGATGACTGATAGTACAGAAAGGGTGAAGAGCAGCAGTGTGTGATAATGATACAGTAGAGAGGGGAAGGATGAAAGAAAGAGACATGATGTGTGGTTGGATAGGTTGCAAGAGTGGGAGGTGTAGTGCATAGGGAGAGTGAGTGATGCATGGAGAGGGAGATATAATCTGGTGGCATAGAAGGGTGATCAATGTAAACACTGAGTGAAGAAAGGCAGTATTAAGAATGGAGGAGAAGTATCAAGTGAGGTGGTTCAAGGTAGTGAGAAAGACAAGTGGTATTAGGGAAAAGCTATTGGAGTATACATTTTTGCTCACATTTAATTACAGCAGCAGATTATTAAAAGTTAGGCAGGTCATGGAAAGGGACAGTGATAGAGAGATGAGTTTTGTGATCAGTTTGAGAAGGACTGTGGGCAAAAGGCCCAGTTATGTGTGTCTATGTGGAGGCACAATGGCCCAATGGTTAGGGCAGTGGACTCGCGGTCATAGGATCGCAGTTTCGATTCCCAGACCAGGCATTGTGAGTGTTTATTGAGCAAAAACACCTAAAGATCCATGTGGCTCCAGCAGGGGATGGTGACGAACCCTGCTGTACTCTTTCACCACAACTTTCTCTCACTCTTACTTCCTGTTTTTGTTGTGCCTGTATTTCAAAGGGCCAGCTATATCACACACTGTGTCACGCTGAATATCCCCGAAAACTACGTTAAGTGCCACTTGCACGTTAATTTCACGAGCAAGCTGTTCTGTTGATCGGATCAACTGGAACCCTCGTCGTCATAAGTGACAGAGTGCCAACAATGTGTCTATGTGTATATATATAGATATATATGCATGCATGAAAGATGGATGTTAAACAATGATGATGATACACCTATACAAAGGGGGTACTCAAAAGTAAACAGAAACATTTTCTGTGCCTCAAACAGCTTACATGGACATTGCCATGAGCAAAACACAAGTTTACAAGTAGTTTTCATGCTTTAGGAATGGTCACTTGTTGCTTGAAGCCCAACCTCATTCTGGGCGACCGTTGACCTCCCAAATGAATGTACATATCACGAAAATTCATGAACTGATCTTGGAGGATCGTCACCAAACAAACGACAAACTTTTTGATATGAAGCTCCTACCAACGAATTTTGAGCAAGGAATTGTGAATGAAAAGAGTTGCAGCAAAATTTGTGCATTGCTTGCTCACGGAAGATCAAAAGCAGTCACGACTGTATGCATGTCATGAACTGAAAGAACAGTTGGAAGTTGATCTGGACCTCTTTTGGAAGCTCATCACTGGTAATGAAAGCTTCTGCTATGGCTAAAACCCAAAAACAAAGCAGCATTCAAGTCAATGGAAGCATTCGATGTCACCATACCCCAAAAAAAGCACATCAGGTGAAGTCCAATGTCAAGACAATGCTGATTTGTTTTATTGATGCAAAAGGAATTTTCTACACACAATCTGTTCCTCCTGGTCAAACTGTTACTTGGCAGTTCCGAAGCATTTGTGAGACGCAATAAAATGAAAATGCCCCGACCTGTGACAGAATGGAGAGTGGTGGTTTCATCACAACAATGAACACCACCTTGAGTGTGAGACAGTTTTGACCAAACATGGCATGACCCTGCTTATCCACCCTCCCTATTCATCCAAACTTGCTGCCTGTGACTTTTTTTTTTGTTCTCCTGAATAACAAAATGTCCTTAACCCTTTTGATACCAACCCGGCTGAAACCGGCTCTGGCTCTGAGTAAAAATGACTTATCTTCATAAATTTTGAATTAAAACCGTCCATCAAACCTTAGTCACAATTTATGTTCCTAACACCAGCTGAATGATAACTAAGTTATTTTACTAAATTCTTTGTTATATTTAAAGTGATTGAAATATAGAGCATGTCAAAATAAATACAGTAACGAAAGGGTTAAAGGAAAACATTTTGCAGATGAGGAAGAGGCATCACTTTGCAAGATTTCAAGGACTGCTTTGAACAATGGAAAACGTGTCTGAACCGATGCAATGCTTCAAATAGAGAATACTTTGAAGGCAGTAAAAGTAAATACATGTAAAACTAAGTGAAGAAAATAACATTGCAAAATTCCAGTTTCTTTTGGGTACGCCGTTGTACATACATAATGATTCTGGAATCTGTTTCATCATGATAAACAAGTTTCCTCAAATACCACATACTGGTCATTTCATATGCATTCATATACATACATACACACATGCACATTCACAACCAAATATATATAGATATGCTCATCAACATATGTATAAATACATATGTACACACATATACACAACATACCTACATATATACATACAGGTATGACATATTCATACATACAAATACACATACATGCACACAAATGGGTGGGGGGGAAGATACACAGAGCAGAAGCATGCTTATTGTTATCCCCATTTTTAATAGCATGTCAATTTTAGAGAATTCTTGATTTTTGAGACTATCTCCTCTCCTCGAAGGCGGTCCCAATTGTAATGACACAATTGGCTTGCTCGTTCTGGAAGTGAGAATAATTTCAATAAATCAACAAGACATGTTACTGGCCACACTTAGCTCATTCTCATTTCATTTACAAATACACACACACACACACACACACGCACACATATATATATAAAAGCCATTGTCTTCTGTTGTCTTGGGCAAATCAAAGCCTTGTGAGTGGATATGGTAGATAAACCAAAACAAGCTTGTCATGAGTGTGAATGTGTGTCTCCTTGTCTCAACATTCCTCAAAAGTTATAAATGAAAATCACTATAACAAAAGTTGTGCTGTTGGTTTCCAATTTTCTGTGAAAACATGCATGCATGGGCATTATTTTAATAAACGTAACTTTGAATTAATTCAATGTTGTTGGCTGTTCATTGTAGGTTGATGTTGACTGTTCTTGTTCTGTTATCATTGGCCTGATGTGTAGCCTGTGGTGTACACCTCATTTGGATATTTACCACTTGCAAGGTTCTGCTTGCTATGAAACATATGTAGACCAGGTTACAAGGCCTGCTCTTGATCTGCAGCAGGTAACATTGATGTGATGGAGGGAAGGAATTAATGTAGAGCACAAACATTTGATCACAATAAACAAATCATTTGTGCAGGTTGTTCAACAAGAAACTGCAGAGCTGTCTTTCTTGGACTATGAGAACCTACCGCCACCATAATATTTATGTGTGTACATACATTCGTGACTGTGTGGTTAAGAAGTTTGCTTCCCAACTATGTGGCTTAGGCAAGTATCCTCTACTATAGCCCCAAGTCAACCAAAACCTTATGAGTGGATTCAGTAGATGGAAACTGAAAGAAGCCTGTCACATGTGTTTGTGTGTCCATGGATCAAACAGAGTTTATTGACACAGATTTGCTACGATTCATCTTGCCTACCATCACTGGTTTCCTGATGTTGTATATGGTTTAACAGAAGACTGAAAATGAGAGATACCATTTGTATGATGATAATGTTCATTAATAACTATGATGTGATATCAAGACAAGGTGACACGTGTGTGTGTGGTGTATATATATGTACATATATATACACACACATGCATATATACACACACATATACTCACACACATGCATATATACACACAAACATATACACACACACACACACATACACACAAACATATACACACACACATACACACAAACATATACACACACACACACACACACAAACATATACACACACACACACACATACACACAAACATATACACACACACACACACACATAAACATATACACACACACACACATAAACATATACACACACACACACACATAAACATATACACACACACACACACATAAACATATACACACACACACACACATAAACATATACACACACACACACACACACAAACATACACACACACACACACACACTATATATATATATATATATATATATATACACATATACACAAGAGTTAAGGAATAGAGAAGGTAAAATCTGGTCTACATATGTTTCATAGCAAGCAGAACCTTGCAAGTGGTAAATATCCAAATGAGGTGTACACCACAGGCTACACATCAGGCCAAGGGTATCTTGATTGAATGAAAGTTTACATTGTCACAAGGAGGTACTTGTTAACACATGGAAGAATCGAACTTCTGAGGTTCTGCTTGCTATGAAACATATGTAGCCTGGATCTTATCTTCTCCATTTCTTAACTCTTATATTTTTATGCGCATACCCGGCAACCCTGGTCACCTACTGTGAAATATAAAAAGAACTCTTTTCAGTTTATCGTACTTCAAAACGAAAAAATCCACAACCTTCCATCTCAATGAACCACTATCCCTGAAAATTGTTTTTTATATTTACTACTCATTGCTTGAAGCTTTCTTCCTACACCTTGATCCATACACACACCTATATAATTACATATACATACATTTATACATAGACATCATCCTCCTTTAATATCCAATTTTGATGCTGGCATGTGTTGGACGGTTTGACCAAAGCTAGCAAGCCAGAGAGCTGCATTGGGTCCCATTTTGATTTGATTTAGTTTCTACAGCGGGATGCCCTTCATAACACCAACCACTTTACAGTATGTGCTGGGTAGTTTTAACGTGGCACTGACACAAGTGTTTTTATATGGCACCAGCACAGGACTCTTACAGGAAAATCCTCTTCACCAGGGGATGTGGCTTTAACACTTCTGTAGTGGAGGTACCAACTTGTTCAGCTTCTTCACCTTGCTGAATTGTTTTAGATGGTCCAATACAATTGGAAACGAAAACTCAAACTTTGCTGTTAACCCATGCATAGTTTGAGATGTATCCACTTTCACTACAGTTTCCAGCTCATCATTATCCACCTTGGTTTCAAGTCTACCACAGGGCTAATTTTCAAGAGTAAAGTCACCAGACCAGAACTTCTCAAACCATTGACATACAGTGCGCTCATTCGCTACATCTTCACCAAGCACCTCATTGATGTTTCAAGCTGTCTGGGATGCATTGGTTCCACAATGGAATTCATATTCATAAACAACACAAATTTTTTTATCTATCCATAGGTTAACAAAAATTGATTTACAAGCAAAAACTCACAATATAATCAGACACCATGAATAGCATTTCGAAAGTGATGTAATTCTTCAATGTTGTAAAACAAAGAATTGTCAGGATAAAACATTAGAGTTAACAACTGTCAAACTTGGTGCATAAGAAAATCAGACATTTCATTCTTAATGATTTGATATATATATATATATATATATATATATATATATATATATATGTATATATGTATGCATGTATATATGTATGTATGTATATATACACACACACACACACATACTCTTGTGTGTATTTAGTGTACACTTGTCTCGACACTATTTGGTGGTTGCAAACAAGCATCATCATACAGGTATGGTTATTCATTCCCAGTCTTCTGTGAAAAATACATCTGGCCATGGAGAAATATCATCTTGCTTGGAAACAGGTTGACTTCTGGTAGAAAATGTACAGACATCCAAGAAGACATGTGACAAACTAGTGAAGAAGGACATCAGGATGCTGAGTCTAACAAATGAAACAGAAAAGACTGAAATGATTGCTGATTTGCTGTGCTTGAGAAGATCCATTCATCAAAGCAAAATTAAAGCCCTAAAAATATATTATGTCTATGCTCTTTCATTCATGGTTCTGGGTTCAGTCCTATTGCATGGCACAGATACAAGTGAGCGAGTCTAACCACAGAAAATCTGCCACATCAAATTATCAGCAGACATTAGATAGTAGTATTATATATATATATATATATATATATATATATATATATATCGTTCAATGTACACTGTATTAAAATAAGAGCTACAAATAGTTTCATGCCACTGAAACATGTAGTTAAGCAGATTTTTATAATGTGCCTTGTGTATAATATCCCTTACGAATGTATGTGTCTAAAAAAAAAACTGTTTGCATTTGGTCCCACTGCCTCAATGGGCTTCTCAACTAAGAGGGCTTTGTCTTGCAAGTTACTTGGTGACCTCACTGGTGCAGGTGTCACATAAAAAGCACCAGTGCTGGTGCCATTTAAAAAGCAACCAGTACACTCTGTAAAGTGGTTAGCATGAAGGGTATCCAGCCATAGAAACCATGCCAAAACAGACAATTGCTAGCTCCTATGAAACCATCAAAACCGTGCCAGCATAGAAAACATACATTACTTGATGATGACGATGACACACACACACACACACACACATACATATATATGTATATATATATATATATATATATATATATATATAAGTATGACACAGTTCCATTTTGTGGGCATGTAGGAAACATCCATCTCATCACCATGGCCACAGCTTCTAGTGTGAAACCAATAAAGCAATAAAGGAATACACAGACAATTTTATTCTGTACACCTATTTATTGTTTTATTATTGATGGATTGGTAGAATAGTTAAAGTATTAGACAAAAAAGGCCTTGACGCATTTTTTCCAGTTCTTTATATACTGAGTTCAAATCCCACCAAGATCTCTCTGAGATCTATAAAATACACCACTTGTCAAGTATTGGTATCAACTAACCCTGTACCTTCAAAACTGCTGGCTTTGTGCCTAAATTAGAAGCATTTTTTTCATCTCTTTGTCTCCCTTCTTAAATATTTTTGCAAACAGCAGTTGCATTAGGCTAACAAAAATTTATCTGACAGTTTCTTCAGCAACTAATCAGAACCAGTTACGATATTCAAATATTTTCATGTGTTGCATTATATACAGGTTTCCCTTATTCTGTTGATCACAACCACTTGAAGTTCAGAAATAATATACTAGAGGTAACAACTTTCAGCTTCCAAAAGATATGGCTGTGTAGGTAAGAAGTCTGCTTCACAATCACTTGGTACTGGGTTCAACCCCACTGTGCATCACCTGCACAAGTGCCTTCTACTATAGCCACAGGGATCTATCACCTTGCTTTAGCATTATTTGCTAAATGTAAATAGACATCACCGTCCTGTGGTACTGTCTGTTTGAAATCGTCTATTAAATCATGCTAACCCTCACTTATTTCCAGGCTAGTTAATAATCTCCCAGTCTATTACACAACAAACAGCCTGGATTTTTTAATACAGAGAACTAGAAACAAATGACACCATATGAATAAGCCTTGTGTTTACAAAGATTGTTCAACCTGTCAAGGCATGTCAAAAGGCTTGGTCATCTGCAAGTAAACAGTAGAGTGAAGATTGTTTACAAAAGTAAACATATATGAAGACAAAGGATTTACAAGCTCACACACATGTATCTTTTACTTGTATCAGTCATTAGACTGTGGTAATGATGG
Organism: Octopus bimaculoides; assembly: GCF_046866305.1. Lineage (NCBI taxonomy): Eukaryota > Metazoa > Mollusca > Cephalopoda > Octopoda > Octopodidae > Octopus > Octopus bimaculoides. The sequence continues at coordinate 115,867,246 of NC_142931.1, forward strand.
GACACCAATTTGAAGAATTTTAGTCAAATGAATCAATCTCAGTACTTCTTTTTTAAGCTTGCTACTTATTCTGTCAATTTCCTTCTGCCAAAGTACTAGGTTATAAAGATGTAAACACACCAACACCAGTAGTCAAGCACTGGTGGGGGATAAACACAGACACAAATACACATACATATATTATATTTTATATCATATTATATTATATATATGGGTTTCTTTTAGTTTCTGTCTCCCAAATCCATTCGCAAAGCTTTGGTCAACCTGAGGTCATAGAAGATATTTGCCCAAGGGGTCATGCAATGGGACTAAACCCAGAACCACGTGGTTGTGAAGCAAATTTCTTACCACACAGGAATGGATGTATGGTTAAAAAGCTTGCTTTCCAACCATGTGGATTTTGGCTCAGTCTTGTTGTGCAGTACCTTGGGCAAGTGTCTTCTATTATAGCCTCCAAGGCTTTTTATGAGTGGATTTGGTAGACAGAAACTGAAAGAAGGCTGCCATGTATGTATGAGTGTATTTGTGTCTCCTTGTCTTGACATTGCATAATAGTTACAAAAGAGTAACTATCTTACAGAGTGTCACTCATTTCCAAAAATCATGTCTGGCTATGAGGGAACATTACTTTGCTTGGATACAGGTGATAGTGTCTAACCACAGAACATCTGCCATACCAAATTTCATTTGATGCATGCATGCATGGAAAAGTGGACATTAAAACCATAATGTATGTCATTGCAATCATGTAACTGACTGCATAATAAGATAACAAAACAATGAAGAATTAACAGAAAGCTGTTGAAGGGAAGGCTTGTTCTTAGTTTAAGATCTATTACTTAACCACCAACAATAAAAGCTTTCGAGATTTTAACTCTCCATTCCCATGAATAAGTTGTAAAATATGGAGTTGGATACACTGGAGTATATATTTTTATTGTTCAAAGATATTAAATTTGAGATTTCACTTGTGAAATGCTTCTACTGCAGTTCAAGGTGGTTTAACACAATACTCTCTTCTGAAACACTGCACAATGTTTTCTTGTCTTCAAAAATTGTACATATATTTTGTAATGTGTAACCACTGTTTTGTTGATCTGATTATACATGTCACTGCATTGGCAAATTGACTTATTTTAAATATATTGACCGGAGACTGCTTGGTGATTCATTCTCCGATCCAATTGGACATTGACTAAAAGAGCATGTTCCTTGTGTAGTGTTCTGGTTAAATGACCGGTCATTGTCTTGGTGGAATAACAAGGCACACCTTGTTATTCCAATTAGTAGATTAGATGTCATTACATAACTTTGTCAGTTTTTCATGTTCCCTTTAGTGATGAAGGCTGATGTAAACCCTATAATTTGCTATCTTTCTCTTTTTCAATGTCTGCTGCTATGCCTCCCCCTCCAACCCAGCTGACTACAGCAAGAGGTGGTCTGTATACTTGTCATATAGACTAACAGATAGCATCTCTCCCAATGATTCCTATACAGAGCTTGCAAAGAAAATGGATAGGCTCTTTGTGTAGCTATTCAAACTACTCACCTCACATATACCAACACACCTTGAAAGCAATCAGCAACCAGTAGAACTTCTCCAGCTTCCCCAAGGGTCACAAGTGGACAACAATTACACCTTCATCTTGGATGTATGCTCCTTGTATATCTGCATAACTACTAGTAAAAGTCATACAATCAATCCAATAGCACTAGAGCACCAGGACAGATGACTCCGACTTACAGTAGGTTTTCTCTCAACAAAATTAAGCTCTCTTCTAAATTTCTGCAATGCCAGCATATTCTTCATGTACAAAAGAACTACCTCTTGACATGACCTTCCGATGGGATCTGGATTAAGTGGGAAGCCAACTGCACAAACACTGCAAGGTTCAGAGTGCAGGGCA
>NC_142931.1:115874152-115876652 GCF_046866305.1 Octopus bimaculoides
CACACGAAATATCTGTCTCTTTAGTTAAGTCAAGGACATGCCTACCTCTCTAGTGTTGGCAGTGTCACAATAAAAAAATTGTAGCACACCCTGTAGAGTTGAAGTTATGACAGCCCTTTATTCTTGTCAAGGACATCACACATTTCTAGTGCCGATGTACCCAGTATACTGAAAAGAGGTCGGTGTTAGGAAGGGCATCTAGCCATAGAAACTAAACCGAAAACGAAGCGTTAATGAGATGAATTTCCCCCACCCCATCTGATTCATGTCGATGAGCAGTACTTCAAATATATGATAACTCTGACCGTGATGACCCGTTCAACCCATGCCAGCATGGAAAGGCAATATCAAGCAATAAAATAACGATACTCAATTCACACAAACAGGCGCGTGTGTGTGCGCGCGCATATATATACATATATATATATGCACAAGACAGAAAAATATAACATCAGCTAAGGGGATCGAACCTCCTTTTCTGTGTGAACCGTATATATACATTCATTAGAAACATATACACACACACACACTCATGTACACGACTATAATTACATTCACATAGAAATATATACACATACACCAAAAATATACACACACGTATACATAAAGGCACACATGAATATATATATATATATATATATATATATATATATATATATATATATATACGCACACAACACGCATACAAACGTGTATATACCCATATACGTACATACACTACGTGTACATATAGGTGTATATGCACAGAAATATATATATATATATATATATATATATATATATATAGAAGATAGAAAAAGTTGACAAATCACCTAAGGAAATCGAACCTTCTGTTCGCTGTAAACAGTGTTATATACATTCATGTGTGTGTGTGTGTGTGTGTGTGTCTACACACACATGACTATAATTACGTTCAAATGGAAATATATACACATACGATATTTATACATAGACACACAGATACATAAATCACATTTATACACACAAATATAAAGAGTAGAATGTGTATGTGTATATAAATTTATATATTTATGTATATACGTGTGTATATATACAGACAATGTACACTTATGCATATATGTTTGAATATATTCATTAATATATATACATACATATATATACATGCACACATACACATATATATACATATATATGCATATACATATATATATACATATATATGCATATACATATATATATACATATATATATGCATATATATATACATAGGGATAAACATATACATATGCATACATATACATGCATATATATATATATATAAACATATACATATGCATACATATACATGCATATATATATATATATATATATATAAACATATACATACATATATACATATGCATACTATTATATATGCATATATATATATATACATATATATATACATATATATATGCATACTATTATATATGCATATATATATATATACATATATATATATAAGCATACTATTGTATATGCATATATATATATACATATATATATACATATATATATGCATATATATATATATATATATATACATGTATACATACACATATATATGTACATACACACACATATACATATATACATACACATATATATGCAAACACATATATATACACATACATATATATATACATATACATACATACACATATACGTTATATATACATACACCCATATATATATATACATACACATAATTATATAATATATACATACATACACATATATATACATACATACACACATATATATACATACACATATATACATAAATATATACAACACATATATATACACATAAATATATACATACACATATATACTTAATATATATGTATACACATATAGACATACATACATATATACACATACATATACATATATATATATACATACACATATATACAAACATATATATACACATATGCATACATATATATATACACATATGTATATATACATATATATATATATATATACATATGTATACATATATATATATATACATATATATACATACATATACATATGTATACATATATATACATACATATACATATGTATACATATATATATATATATACATATATATACATACATATATATATATACATATATTTTTATACATACATATATATATATATATATATATATATATATATATATATACACACACATATATGTATATACACACATGAAGCATTCGTAGACTCATATACACACTATGTATTTTCACATTATGTTCATATGTGCGTGTATATACACACACACACACACCTTATATATACACACAAATATCTTTTATCTTTTTATATATATATAAATACATCATTGGAGTTCGAACATACTATTATTGTACAGACACATATGATCATTTTAAACACACGCACATATTATGCACACACATATGTGTATATTTATACATATTCACATGTATTTATAAATGTGTGTGTGTATGTGTATGTAAATATGCATATATATTCACATA
>NC_142931.1:116181652-116259152 GCF_046866305.1 Octopus bimaculoides
CAGAAAAAATTGTACTACACGTGCCTAAGGGATGACCACTAGGTGGACATCCAATATGCTAGAAAGAGGTCATCAACGACCCAACCACAAAAGAAAAATAATGTTCTCCAGAAAAATTTCGCAAAAACACCAGAACAGGACAAAATGAGAAATATACAGAATAAAGAATTATCTATGGACTGCAGTTTCGAACACTAACGTTTTACTTACATAACAACATCCGTGTTCTCATCAGCATAGACGTTCTAGAATCAATATAATTTGCAGAACTTTACACGAATTGTCTTCATGAAATAAGACTTGCATATAGTTCTACCGATTACACTGGGGCTATTTTTCAAAATGCTTCAGCTCCGGTGCGCAAAATTCTGGAAACAATTCTGCAGAGAATAATTCACTGCAGTATATGTTGCCGGCTGGAGAACATAACTATTTAAATTATTATTTATATAGATAGGGTGATGAATTGAATACTAATTCAATTTAAAACCAAGTGTCGGCCGAGTCTATCGTGAAAATTGCTCTGCCACCTTCCCTTAACCGGGAAGGCAAGGCAGTCTTCATCGTGCTGGTGGCCATGGTGAAAGAATGTGTGTGGTGGACTCGAGCGAAAGTTTTAGAGACAAACACTTTCCTCTCTGGCCAATCGCTCATCAACTTTTTCAAGTACCACTTGAAAAGGAAGGTGAGAATAGAGAGGCAAGTTTTGTCTCGTGAAAGTTTCAATAAAAGATGGGTGTGTGTAGCAAAGATGATACGCGCGAATGACGAAACCACTTTGAGTATGATCCTGTAAATCGAAAAAAAAAGAGAGCGAGAGAGAGAGAGAGAGAGAGAGAGAGAGAGAGAGAGAGAGAGAGAGAGCATTTTGCTCTATCTGTTTTTTCCCTCCCTGCCTGAGGTTACGTAGTCTTTTTGTACGCTTTTCTTTCCTGTTTTTACGTTTTTGATATTCTCTGATACACGATCCTTTTTTCCCTTTCGAAAAGAAAAGCTCTACATTGTATTTTGTCCCCTCTGTGTTCAGCCCTGTGTGGCTAATAAAGAAAATCACCTATCTATCTATCTATCTATCTATCTATCTATCTATCTATCTATCTATCTATCTATATGTGTATAACATCATATATATATAAATAAATAAATGAATATATATATATATATATATATATATATATATATATATATATATATATATATATATACATGAGGTTATATTCAAAGTTTAGAAGTGGTTTCCAAACTTTTCGCTTGTTTTTCTGACCGTTGTATCTTCGAGCGCTCAAAGTAACCTGGTTATTCCTTTCCAAGATCTAACCATCACTAAAAATTAAGTTACCTAAGTTGTCAGTTCCTTTTTTTTTTCAGAAGGAACCAACAGTTTTTCGGTTCCCGTAGCAGTCAAATCGACATCTAGCATAACAAGGTAACATCGACACAGTGTGTTCCCTAGAGACGACACTTACTCGGCGAATGAACTCACTACATTTAAATATAATGTTATTGAGAGTAATAGATATGGTCCTATGTAAAAGAGTCGTGGACAGAACAGACAAAATGGCTGACGACAAGGATGATGGAATAAGGACGAGGAAGAAGGGTAGTTAATGGTGGTTGTATTAGCGATAGAGGTACTGGTGGTGCTGTTTGTTGCTGGTGGTAGTGTTGATGATGGTGGCTGTGGTGACGTTGTTGGTGATAGCTGTGGTGGGGGACAAGGAGATGGTAGTGATGGTGGTGGCTTTGGTGATAGTGAAGATGGTAGTGGCTGCGATGGTGTTGGTGGTGGCTATGATGGTGATGGTGGTGGTGGTAGTAATAGAGGTGGCTGTGATAGTGAAGGTACTGATAATGTGGTGGTGGTGGTGGTGGTAGCGGTTGTAGTCATGGTGGTGGTGTTGTTGGTGATGGTGGAACAGATGGTAGGAACAATAGCAGTGGTCGTGGTGGTGATACTGAAGGTAGTATGGTGATAGCGGAGGTGGTGGCAGTGGTTGTGATAGTGGTGATATCATAATAATTTTGCTGATGATTATGATGATGGTGAAAGGTGGCAGCCGTGTTGATAGATTTTGTGATTTTGTCGAAATGATTGTGGTATCCAGTTCGGATCTAGTTTATTTTTCATTCGCATTTTTTAAAAGACAGTAAAAAAAATCTGAAAATCGGCTATAATAATATAGTTTTCCAGTCTTATTGCTATGAAGGTGTGATGTTGTGGAGAAAAAAATTGGAGGGAAAAGTTACAGAGGTTTAAAAGTCGAAAAAACTGTGTATTTTTAGCCAATAGCGAGGCAGAAATTTTCTGCGTTTAGTGGAGTGGTGTCAACTTTAAGGTTGTGCCCTGCGAAATTTATAGTTTAGCGTCTGTGAAATGACCTGTTCATTGTAGGTTTCTAAATAAACAGAAATACCTAATAAAATCAACATGTATAATCTTACTGTTTCTTTTGTCTCTTCATTGATTGCATGTTTTTATTATTTAAAAAAAGAAATTGTTATATTAACATATTTGTCTGCATGTGTTTGCTTTTTGCGTATCTCAATATTATGTATACCTGTCATGTATTTGTGCTAATCATTTGAGTAACGTTTCCATGCTTGGATTTGTAAACTACGATAAGAATAACACTGGTCAACAAAGGATTTGTCCCAAGAAAAAGAACATCTGCATCTTATGTTTTTGCATGCAGAATTCAAAAATAATGTCATATTATCTGTATCACCCACAGTTTCTCTGTTCCACGATATCCTTCTCAGTTCCTGTTACGTGGGCTAAATTTCAGTTAAGCTGTTGAAATGTGAAGCTAACGGTTTAAGAAATACTTCTAATTTAAATGTTTATGAATAGAATTAACCTAGTGAAATCATAAATCCAGCTATCTGAGTCAATGAGTCCCTGAAGCTTGGCTATACTGAGCTGATGAGTCACCGATGCTTTGTCAGTATAGTGCTTGAAGCGTAGGTGTGCGGTTATGTATTGAGTTCACAAATTCTATTCACCTTCATAATGCCAAGAAGCTGTATAAACATCGCAAACAACTTTTGTTATATATGAAAAATATGTAAAATATAAAGAAAATTGACGAAAAATATCAATAATAAAATTCTAATTGATATATATAAATTTTTATTAAAACAAAACACGCGGGTGAAGTAAAGCTTGTGGTGTGAAGAATCAACGCAACATGCAGGTGAAGTGAAACACAACACAAAGTGCGGTTGTCACGGTAACAAGTTGTTAATGCCACGCTGTCTGTTGATTGGCTAAAATTACCCAAATTTCCCAAGTTTAATTCCAAATAACATCAGATCCTTTAATTTACAAAATAAAGTAATTGGTTAATCGTAATCAAAATTCAGAGTTGCATCGATACGCCAAAATTGAAAGCAATCCGAGCAAAATTAAAGGGGGCTCATTTTGCGAATGAAAAATACTAGATCCTCCAGTTCTTGTAAAATGCCAAAGTCGTCGAGTTTGCAGTTGTTTAATGAAAATTTCCTGCATCTGTATCTGTATGTGTTTATGTGTATGGGTATGTGTGTGTGTGTGTGTGTGTGTATGTGTATATGTGTGTGTGTGTATGTATGTATGTATGTATGTATGTATGTATGTATGTATGTTCTCTTTCTCTTGTTAATGTAGGATAAATTTTGACCGGCCACCTGCTTGGTAGTAAGGTTGTGAATGAAAGCATCTTGTTCCGTTCATCATCCTTAAATTCTTAAGAAGGTCTTGCAGATTTTTATAGTCCCAGATATCGTGAACAATTGTAGGGTGTGAATTAAGGATTTGCGTTCTCTTTCCGGGATCCCAAGTTCAGCCATGATTAGCTCCAAACGGTTTGGTATGCACTTTGTTGCTTCAACTATAACAAGTATGAAACTGAAAATGTATCTTGGGAACTGGATTTGCACACTCCTTATCAATGGTCCATAGTTGTTCTCTTTCTCTTGTATTTTACTAAGCACATTGTACCGATCAATTTTCAAATGCCTGCAACAATTTTGGCCTCACTATGAATACTGCAAAACAAAAGACCAGCACCACTCTTTCCCAGAACATGCATAGTGTTCCCTTCCTAGAATAAAATTACATGGAACTGAGTCGAGAAATGAAAACAATTTTGAATATTTTGGAAATATACTAACCTCGAATTCCGACATTGATATTTAAGTGTCATTACACTTTTGGAAAACTGCAACAAAGAGTGTAGGACAGCGCTGGTATTCGCAATGATACCGAAATTAATATTTGCAACGCTGTCATCAAATGGAAGTAGCATTGCAAACTTTAATTTTGGTGTCTCCTCTATGATGTTGAAACATGGACTCATACAAAACAAAACAAAACAAAAAACAACAATCCCCCACCACCATTTCCACATGTCTCACTTAAAGAAGATTCTTGGCAAAATATAGCAGGATTGAATTCTCCCTATGTACAAAGAGTCAGGCATGCCAAGACACCTAGATTATTGGTCAAGATCAAGCAAATCCATATTACATTGGACTGGATACAATACTCGAACGTTTGACTTAAGACTGTCACAAGCAATCTTCTATTCTGAGCTTGAAAACTTTAAAGTACAATGGTGATTCACTTTGTAAAAGATTCAAAGATGCATCGGTGCAAACCTAAAAGACTATAACACCAACCCAAACTCATAAGAAGATATTATTCGAGACGGGTTCTGCTTGGAAGGAAGTTAGTACCAAGAAGCTTGAATTTCCATGAATCTGTATAGCAGAGTCGAAAAAGAGAAGCTCTCAAATCAAGCCCTTAAAATCCTAGTGTAAGTGAACATTAGTGTGCAGTCTGGGAAAAACATCTGTCTGCAAGAGAAGGCCTTATTGATTATACCAAAATCTATAAACAGGGAATATTTCCCTTTTTATTGACAGTTGCTAAGTCATCGTCAAATGTGACTATCGACTTGTATGTATGTATGTATGTATGTTATCAATCAGTTTCATTTCTGTATTTCTTGTCCATAGAGAAAGAGCCGGACTCTAACATAGATTCAAGGCTCCTTCATTGGAACTTTTATCAACATCATCTAGGTATTTGTGCATATGTGTGTGTGTGCAGTATTTGGTGTTAGTGTATGCGCAGATTTGTATGTTTGTTTTATGGATGCGTTTTTATGTCTAGATGCATGCATATGTATTTATGTGCTAAATTTTTGGAAAGTTTTACATATCTTTACAGTTCCATTGATGGCTTGAATCTGTAGTCTTCTAATCAGCCTTTTTCTTTCAGGTTTTGAGAACCCTAATTTTTCCAGGTTTTTGTTGAGGCAGTTTGTTACATATCCCAATGCCCCAACAATCACGGGTATGAATCTGAACTATGTATGTATGTATGTATGTATGTATGTATGTATGTATGTATGTATGTATGTACGTACGTATGTATGTATGTATGTATGTATGTATGTATGTATGTACGTATGTATGTATGCATGCATGTATGTGTGTATTATGTATGTATATGTATTTCTCTCTGTTTTGCTTATATGTGTGTGTGTGAGTGTGTGTGTATGTGCGTGTGTGTGTGTACTTATATCATAAGTGCATGTACGTGTTGTGCGTGCGTGTGTGTGTGTGTGTGTGTGTGTGTGTGTGTATTATATGTGCATGCATGTATATATATATGTATATAATTATGAAAGATGTTAGAAAATTGATTAAAAATATAAAATAATGCAATAAATAGAGTTTTTGTCGATTCTGACGGATGTCCAGTGAAAATATTAATCTGATTGTGAAGAAATGACAGGCTTAGAAATAGTATGCTGGAAAGAATTGAAAAGTCAGTACAGCAAAAATAGAAAGAATGTTATTTACGTAACAAAAGAAGAAAAAATGAAACGAAACAAAATGAAATGGATAAAGAAAGAAAAAACAAAGGAGGCGAAATTAATGGAATGAATATAATTTGAGAAAAGTGGTTATGATAATAATGACACTGGTGTTGATGATGATGATGATGATGATGATGAAAAGTAAACGCGTGTTGAATAGTAGTAGTAGTGATATTGCTGCTGGTGGTGGTGGTAGTTCTGGTGATGGTGGTGGTTGTGGTGGCAGTGACTGGTTTGAGGATGATGACGATGATGATAGCTGTGGTGAATTGAACAGAAATAGTAGTCTCGTAAAGAAAATATTTTTTAAACATGTCTTTTAACTTTCTGAATATCCTTCAATATTTTCTATATTCATTTATTTCTATGGCTATCTATCTATCTATCTATCTATCTATCTATCTATCTATCTATCTATCTATCTTCTTAGCCATTTTATTTTGAGAATGGCGATTCCAAGCCATGTGACGAACGCCGGTCTGTTTGGCCACTCGTACGCAATAACCTTTCCTACCCTGCCTTCCCCACAACTTCACGAAGGAGGGAACAAAGGAAGTAGCACACAAACAGGTGCCAGTGTTAGCATGAACGCTAACACCGCCACTACCATCACCACCAACAACAACAACAACACCGTCTCAAAGGCTATGACCTCAAAGACAAACAACAACACCACCACCACCACAGCTTCGCCGTCAACTGCTACAACGGACACCTCCGCCACCACCACAGCCTCACCGTCAGCTACTACAACCGACGCCTCTGCCACCACTACAAACAGCACCACCACCACCACGAATTTTGCAGAAGCATTGAAGCAAAGAAAAACACTTCTACATTTCACACCGGAGCAGATCAAGCAGACCAAAGCCCTCTTAACAGAAAAGGGTTCAGGCCTACAACTAAACATACCACAAAACACCATAGAGAACACACGAAAGAGAACAATAATATACAAAATCTTAAATGCCAAAACGCGCAGACCAGAGCAAGCACCCCAAGAACTTATTGAAATTTGTTTACGTCCGATTTGGGATTTCCAAAGATATGTAAACTGGTGGCATAAATATGCCACAATCCAAGTTCGCTTCGACAGCGAAGCAAAAGCCAAAGAGCTGTCGACACTCACACTACAGTCGGACAAACTAATACTAATTCCGACCTACCTTGGGCAACGTGTGACCAAAGTTTCAATAAGGAATATCCCTCCTGAAATAGAGGCACAATGGCTTTTATCCGCCATTTGTTACCGTATGGAAGAGGACTTCAACATCCTCGAGTATGCCACTTACCAGGAACTAAAATGGTCCGGAAAAAGGATCGAAGTATTGCTCCAAATCAATGATAGTCAAGTAAGCAACATCCCACACCATATTGATATGCCAGACGGTCATATTCTCTATCTAGTGGTAGAAGGCAGGAGGCCTCGCTGCTACCTGTGTGGCAGAGAAGGGCACCTCCGAACTAACTGCCCAACAACAAAGAAAAATCAACAAGAGCAAGAACAACAACCACAAGGAAAGAGTACAAGGAAAAAGGAACCTTTACTACCCACACCACCATCAACACAGAAAACAAGCAATGAGACACACCCAACAACACCAACAAACAAACATAAAACAGCATCCGGAAAAACACCTACAACAACAAGAACTAAAGAAACAGTTAAACCAAAAGACAATACAAAAACTGATCCCACTTCCCACACATCACATACACCACAACCAGAAAGTCAACAACCAACAACAACAAAACCAACAACACAACCACTTACACAAACAAACACAGATCCACACGACATGCCCCTGCCCCCTTCCGATTCCTCGGAACCTTCGTCGGAAGACGAAAGTAATGAGGACTGGCAAATAGCCCAGAAAGGAAGGGGGAAGAGGAGCAAGAAAAGAAAAGCAAACACAAACAAAGCAGGGAGATACACAACTCCCGAAAACACTCCAGACACCAACACAAGCACACACAACACCAACACAAGCAAGAAAACCCCAAAAGTAAGCACACACACAATGCTCACTGCCATCAACACAAAAAACTCAGAGTTGATGGAATACATCAACACAAAAACAAACATAACAAACGAAGACATAAAAACCAGCAACCACCCGTACACAACACCGCCAGAACACATCAAAATACTACACATTACACCAACCCTGCACCACACACTAAAATCTATTTTTCCAAAGGCAGTTGGCAAATGCCAAAAATACCTGGCGAAAAAACTGTACAAGGATCTCCTCGAAGAAAACCCGAAGGAAGAGACAAAAACTCTCGAAGGGTAAGTGACTCTCTTTAAAACTCTAACACTCACATTAGAATTATGCTCAAGATTGGTTGTGTAAATGCGCGTGGCTTGGGGTCTCCTTGGAAACAAGGGTACCTCCTAAACGACATAAAGTCACACAAACTAGAAATCATAGCCATAAGCGAGACCAGGCTCCATGATTCGCGGGCCCTAACGTCCATGTTTGGCAGACAGTTTAACATTTATTTTTCTCCCTATCTGCCGAGAATGGGCGGTAGTGGCACGGCGGTACTCTTTCGCAAGAGTCTGGATCTCGAAGTAAAGACAGTATTCATAGACCCGGAGGGTAGATTGGTTGTTCTGGATGTCGATGGCAGCGATAGGTGTGCCTTTCGACTCATATCAGTATACGCACCACCTTTAACAGGTAGGTCGGATTTCTTTCGACGTCTAGAAGTATTCCTAGGAACGTCTCGTCCTTTACTTTTAGTGGGGGATTGGAATGCTACCTTGGACACGCATCTAGACTATGTGGGCAGAGATAGGAATAGACGGGGATGCAAATGCCTCAAAGACCTGCTCAGACGCTTTCAACTGTCTGATAGGTACCGACTCGACCATCCGAATGCGCCAATGTGGACATGGACAAACCGCATCGGGTCGTCGAGATCATATCTAGATAGAGTACTGTGTAGGAGAGTAGATAGAGATAGCATAGGGTGTCCACAATTTCACATAGTCAGCTACACGGATCACAAACTTGTGACGTGTACGCTAGACTTAGATAAGACACATAGGCAGGGACCCGGTTACTGGAAACTAAACGCGTCTTTCCCGTCGAGACAAGTTTTCAGAGACCGGATTAGCACGTTAGTAAAGAGGGCTTTGACGGGAGCCATCATCAATAACAAATGGTGGTTTGCCCTCAAGAGAGCAATAAAAGCAGAAGCGGTTAGGTATAGCAAAGCACTAGTCATAGACAGAAACAGAGTAGAGGTTGAACTAGTTAAGAAACTAGAAGAGGCAATTAGAAGTGGCATCGCATCCAACGTTTTGGCAGCGAGGTTGGCCCTAGACCAACACTTCAACGCCAAACATGAAGGGTGCGTTGTCAGGGCTAGGATGCGTGCTCTAAGGAACGAAGGTGTTGGAGCCGCGCGAGAGGCTCGGGTGGCGGAGGCGCAACAGGGCAACAGAGCCACCATTCGGTCTCTGGTGGACGAACAGGGGCGCGAACTGCTCGAGCCGGGCAAAATGTGTGAGGCCTTTCAGCGGCACTTTACTCGACTGTTTGGGACGAGTGGCGAGCGAGAACGCAGGGTGGACTTCAGTGCCTACCTGCACAGCCTGCCACGACTCTCAACAAGAGAGGCGGAGTGCTGCGAAGGTGCCATCACGGCGGCGGAAGTGAGGGACGCGATGGCGGGATGCTCGAGGGACAAATCTCCGGGCTTGGATGGTCTTCCCTACGAGCTTTACAACTGTATGCCAGACTTGTTTGGAGACGTCTTGGTGGCGGTGTACTGCAACTGGCAGCAGAACGGGAGCATTCCCGGTTTTATGAGCCTAGGAGCCGTAACGCTGCTGAAGAAAGATCCAAACAAGGGGGACGTCATAGATAACTTTAGGCCCATCACTCTGCTCAATGCAGACATGAAAATTTTGGCCAAGGTGTTAGCCAAGCGGTTGGCGCTTGTCATCGAGAAACTGATCGGCAAGGCGCAAACGTGCGCCGTGCCGGGCAGGAGCATCCATGACAACCTCCATCTGATGCGCTACATCATAGAGCGGGTAGTTAAGGAACCTGGCATGGGTGGGGCCCTGATCAATTTAGATCAATCGAAAGCTTTCGATAGGGTAGACCATCAATACTTGGAGGCTGTCCTCATGGCGGCCGGCTTCGGTCCCATTTTCCGCGGCTGGATGGCTGCCTTGTACACAGGCATCCGTTCGGTAGTTCGCGTCAATGGGCACCTATCAAGACCATTCGACATTGCACGTTCGGTCCGTCAGGGATGCCCCCTCTCGTCGCTCCTGTACGTATTGACTCTCGAGCCACTACTGCGGAAGCTGGCGACGCTGAGGGGCATCCCGCGAGAGTTGGGATGCGGGACGAGCGTGTCGGCATACGCTGACGACGTCACCGTCATAGTGTCTAGCCAAAAGCACATCGAGCTTGTCGGCGAGACACTGAAAGACTACGAAACGGTAACGGGAGCAAAAATCAACCGGGATAAGTCAGTGGGCTTGCGGCTCGGCACCTGGAGAAGCAAGATCATGCCGTCAAGCAGTGCCTCTGTCGTGGGACGTTGGACTGACGGTCCGGTTGAGTTGCTCGGGGTCTGGTTCGGTCCAGACCTCCAAACGGAGAAGAACTGGGACGAGATAACGAGAATGGTGGTCACTCTAGCCCGGCAATGGGCCGAAAGGAAGCTTTCCCTGAAAGGTCGGGCGGAGGTGGCGAACACGTACATCGCGTCCGTAATCTACTACCGCCTGACCGTCGTTCCTTGTCTCGACCCTACCATCACCAAACTGGAGCGCATCCTCTTCCGCTTCTTGTGGAAAGGAAGCGTTCCGATGGTTAGGCGATCCGTTTGCTGCCAACACCCGTTAAAAGGAGGACTGGGCATGCCGTGGTTGATGATGCGCAGACACGCGCTGAGACTGCGACATCTCCGGCTCTACGTAGACAACGGTGAACAGGTGTGGTCGCCGTTTGTGCGGCGCGCTTTCCCGCAGCTCGTCTCCATGACCGAACTGCAGTCGTGGATCAAGAAGAGGCCGAGGAAGGGCGAATGGCACCGCGAGTGTCGCGCTGCTCTTCGGTAACTCCAACAACCCGGGTCAACCTTGAGCGACTGCATCACAACTAACGCATTCTATAGTGGATTAGTGGAGGGTAGGTACGACGACGATCTCGGGGCGAACCTGGGCGTCGACGAGGAATACCTGACCCGCCTGTTTAAGACGACCTTCGGACCGGGACCCATGGACAACTTCCAGAGATCCCTGGCCTGGCAGTGTTATCGAGAAGCACTACCCGTTCGGGATAAGCTCTACAGGCATGGCTCGAGAAACACGGGGCCGACCTGTCCGAGATGCCGGCAGAGCGACGAAACCGTTCTGCACGCACTCGTACAGTGTCCCACCATTTCCGAGCTGTGGGCTTACGTCGAACAACTGCTATCGCGTGTGGGACGAGTCGGTCTATCAGCCGAGTCTATCGTGAATATTGTCGCGCCTCCTTCCTTTAAACGGGAAGGAAGAGCTATTTTCATCGTACTTGTGGCTATGGCGAAAGAATGTGTATGGTGGACGCGTCTGAAAGGTCTAGAGACAAAGACTTTCCTCTCTGGGCAATCTCTCATCAACTTCTTCAAGTATCACCTGAAGAGGAAGGTGAGAGTAGAAAGGGAAGTCTTGTCTAGTGAATGCTTAAAAAAAAGATGGGTGAATGTAGCAAGGATGGTACGTGTGAACGACGGAGCCATCTTGAGCATAACCCTATGACCTAAAAAAAAAAAAGAAAAAAAACAAGAAAAAAAAAAGAAAACAAAAAGGCAAAAGAGAGTCACTTACTGTTATAGTTTCTTCAATGAGAATATTGACCAAGGTTACCGTGGTCTTTTCCGTAGGCTTTTCTTTCCACGGCCAAACCTAAACTGTCCTCCCCTCCTTTTACACGAGAACATTACTGTGTGATACACGATCCCTATTGATCGCCTTTTTTTTTTTTTTTTGATCCCTTTTGATCGAACTACCCCCTTTTCCTTACTAGGATCCCTTTTGATCGACCCCCCCTTTTTTTTCCTTCCCCTCCCAAAAAGAAAAGCTCTACATTGTATTTGTCCCATCTTCGTTGAGCCCTGTGTGGCTAATAAAAGAAATGTATCTATCTATCTATCTATCTATCTATCTATCTATCTTGCCTTCATTTATTCTATTTAATAATATGTATCGAATTAAATCTATTTAACTGACTTACTGAATAATATATTCATTAGTAAAATACAGATGTCCTGCAAATAGACGTCATGTTTGTAGCATCCGAAAATCTGTACACGGGTAGATTTCTGGTTGTGTGATGTTTATGATAGTATAATGTATACGTTAGTTAATACAAATATCGTATTAGTTGACATATGCCAATTTTCCCCCCAAAATGTATCTCAAAACTCCCTCTTCCCACGCCGGGTTCTGTAGGTGAAGTTGAACTCATGTTACATGTTTTAATGCACCAAAACTTTTCTCTTGAATATGCGATACTGAAATTGGGGTACGTCAAATATACCATTTGTGTCTTTTATGCCATCAAAAATAGTGTCTTTATTATCCCCAAGGGGCTTATAACGGATGATAGTAACATCCGGTTTCATGGTGTTATCATAGGCCTTCAGGCATTAAGTGACTGAGACATAGGCATTGGGTCGGGAACGAAATTTGCTTACGGGGTACAAACTCAGGTCCAAATTTTTTTACAAACAAGATCTTATTGTTTTCTCTTCTTTTTTGTTTATTTCTGTTCTTTGTTCTTTGAGAAGAAACTTTTTACACACTGTTGCTTAAACCTGCGAAAAGTAAGTAGGGAGCAAATTTTGATTTTGCACCCACCAATATTTTAGGAGGTGAGCTTGCAACCCTTGCACGGCCTGTTCCTGGGCCCATGGACATAGGTAGAGTATATTTCCTCAGTAATTAAGAGAGGTTCTTGCTAAAGAACAAACGACAGTTTCTAATTAAGATGCGAGAAGATAAGCCCCATGAGTGGCTTATTATGGTCGGTAGTGACATCCAGCTTCCTGGCGTTATCACAGACCTTCTGGCATTAAGTAACTGAGACGTAGACAGAGTGTATCTCCTCTGTAATTACAGAGTTTCTTGCCACAGAACAAAAGACAGTTTCTAATTAAGATTCAAGAAGATTATTTCGTTTGTCTGTAACTTCAACCGAATGATAAATTTTTGGAACGTGTTACTACATATTTTGACTGTCACAAAGTCACCAGATTACGAGAACTCCAATTAGCACCTATTTCTTTCTTTTTTTTTTCTCGAGATTCGTCCGTTTCTTAAGTATAAATGTGGAAAATTATCTATATGGTCGCAGGAGTGGCTGTGTGATAAGTAGCTTGCTTACCAACCACATGGTTCCGGGTTCAGTCCCACTGCGTGGCACCTAGGGCAAGTGTCTTCTACTATAGCCTCGGACCGACCAAAGCCTCCTTATGAGTGGATTTGGAAGACGGAAACTGAAAGAAGCCCGTCGTATATATGTATATGTATATATATGTGTGTGTTTGTGTGTCTGTGTTTGTCCCCCCAACATCGCTTGACAACCGATGCTGGTGTGTTTACGTCCCCGTAACTTAGCGGTTCGGCAAAAGAGACCGATAGAATAAGTACTAGGCTTACAAAGAATTAGTCCTGGGGTCGATTTGCTCGGCCGCAGTCAAATGACTGAAACAAGTTAGAGAGTAAAAGAGTATAGAGTTATAGATATACGGAAACATTTTTTCGTGAACAGAATTATCGAAATATGGAATAACCTACACCGTCGGTCGATAGCTGTCAGAACATTGTTTCTTGAAATTCGCCAAAACTACCCCTGATATACTTATGCGTCTTTCTGCTTTATGGTTCTTTTACTGTTCATTTTTCTGTCTTTTATGCTTTATTCCGCGTATTATCCGTGTACTTTCGGCTTTCATATGCTGTCTTTAGCTACTTTAGTTTTACCGCTTTCTGTTCCTTCTGTAGTGGCGCGAAATTATGGCCGCCATTAAGGAAGTACAATCTACGCATGCGCAAGGGACTTGCCTTCCCAGAAGCCCCTCGAGTGCGCATGCGTAGTAAAACCAGTACTTAAAGCGCTTCGCGCGCTTTCTAAGCTCTTTTTAGCGCGATGCCTTCGATGTAACAACAACTTGCTCCTTTCAGATGCCTCAACGAAGCTCTTAACCTTCCAATGCTGATTACAAGTTAACCAGCGGCTGTCAGGCTGAATAACACAGGATTTGTAAAACCAGGCATCACCAAAAATAAAACTTATTTTTATTATGTTGTTAATTGTTCTACTGTTTCTTAATATATAATTTTGTTGAAAGGTTATAGAGAAAGACTAATGTCTCTATTGCAACTATCAACCTTTTACACTTCCTTTAACCCCTTTCCGACCAGTTGCTGTGCACCTGAGCACGGCATACAATAAACTCCTAAGTGTGTTATGAAATCTACAACCAACGTATAACTAACCGAAGATTTATAACATTAGCTGTAGAAAGTTTCTCTTTTACCGACCTTCATGAGGCATTCACGATATTTAGACAAATGATTCATATAATATTAGAATTATATTTTGTGTCCGAGAGCAAGAATGTCTGAACTTGGCGAATAATCTTAGTTATCAATATAATAACTTAATATAATTTCTATGTTACTATCAGGAAGTATAGATCGAATTAATGCTGTAATATCTGTAATATCCTGTCTGATAGGAAATTAGTATCTTTCTGACCTTTCGGGACTGCAGCTGCTTTGCATCTTCGATTCTTTTTTTTTCCCTCCTTTTACTTGTTTCAATCATTGGACTGTGGTCATGCTGGAGTATCGGCTCCTTGTTGTAAATAAGAGAAACCACCTGTTACTTACCGTTATTCAGAGCGGATTACAAAACATATCATAAACCTCGTGGAATCTTGTTTGTACGATCATGGCTAAAATTGAAATTGATAACAACACTAATACCAATACAAGCAGCACTAATAACGGCTACACTTTATATAAAACGATGTATGTATACTCTTACAAACACATACATATAAACATACATACATATGATTATGAAAATTTTATGTCAGTCTAAGAAAAATATGGCAGTCGGAACTCTCCTCTTAACAACAAGACAATATCCCACAATGCATTTGCTGTACCAATGCAGATTCTAACATTTAGGATACTTGTCTGGTCCGTAGAGAAAATCCACTCCATAGATTTTAAAACCTGCACAACGCTACGTACCGGGAGCGAGTTCCTCATGAAGCACTCTGTCCCTCCCATACAACTCCAAACAGCTGGACTAACATACCTCATTAACGCTAATGAATTTTTTTTTATTACGGCTATAATTTCAATTAATTATTATTTATTTTTGGTTCATTTGATAAAGTATCGTTACCTGCACTTAACTATATATTCCTCATACAGAAGAGGTTATTGGAATATTTGCCAATGTCATCAATATATATATATAATAACTTGGTCTAATGAACCCTTCTGTTGATTAATAATAGGTGGTAGGGTTAATTAATCACCAATTTTAAGACCACCACCACCAAGTACTCCAAGTACGTTCAAGTAAGCCACTCTGTTGCTAGCATGCGGGAAGATTTTTGGTTTAGGATAACCTCTTCCCTACTCTCACGAAGCCCTATAAAGGGTCATGGCCACAGCCTTTTCTCGAATTAAAAGATAAATATGATGATAGTGATAATAGTTTCAATTAATTAAAAAATATTATCGGCTCACCACATCAAGCATCGTAACCTGCACTTACCTACATGTTCTTCATGCAGACGGGATCCTTGAAATATTTTCCAAAGCTCTTTAGTTAATAAAGTAAATTTAGTTTAATGAATCATTCTTGAAAATGTTGAGTAATAATTTCCGTTTGGTCATCTCATGACGTGTGTAATTTCTATTGTAAATATCAATCAACCAGTTCACTCATTATTGGTCACTTGTTAATCGTTATCAATAGCTGCTGGGTATTCTCTTTCGACCTTTCCATTATTAAAGGAAAACATTAGTTGATTCAAGGAAGAATTCCTGTCATTTACGATGTCTCCGAATTGGAATAAATAATACCTGGTGGTATTATTCGCGAATGTTCCATTAATCTGTTATTTTTCTTGGATTGTTTTCAAGAACGTCTTCTTGGAAATAATGATTAAATGTTTTCCTAGTCGTTTATGATAGCGTAAACATGAACGAGAATAGGAAAACTTTTTGTTTCGAATATATCGAGCTTTTATATATTCAATTGATTAGACAGAATGGCCGGTCCATGCATCTACCTACCTACCTACCTACCTACCTACCTACCTACCTACCTATCTATCTATCTATCTATCTATCTATCTATCTATCTATCTATCTATCTATCTATCTATCTATCTATCTATCTACTCACTTGTCTACATGTCTGTCTGTTTGGCTGTCTGTTTGTCTGTACATCCGTTTAGTGTTGACTGAAAGAAGATTACTCAATACAATAGTAGAGATTAATATTTCTATTTTGTTCGAGTCAGACTCTCGGCTAGAGACGAAAGAGAAAAACTGAACAAATATATATGTGCTTGCATGAAAGAATATATACATGTATACACACATATACATATATATGCATATACATACATATATATGTATATATACATATATATATATACGTACATACATACATACATACATACATACATACATACATACACACACACACACACACACACACACACACACACACATATATATATATATATATATACATACACACACATATATATGCGTACACACGCACATATATATGATGATTGCTTCATCTTGACAGATGACAGCCGTCCCACCAACACACACACTACACCCCATCACACAACACAATCACTCCGTTGATAAGCCCTTAGATGACTTTTAAGATCAGCTGCCGACTGACAGGGTTTAAAACACAAGTGACAGACATTATTCAAGTTTCTTCTATATCTTTGCCCTTTGGAATCCGATGCTGAAGGAATGTTTTCGTGAACTAACATATGTCTTTTAAATCCAGATGTTGTCTTACAAGTTTTTTGACATGACGCAAGTCGTAAGAGGCAGTTGGTGTCCAAGATCATTACCTATCTGGGCATTACGATTTTCATGTGAGTTCAGAACACGGTTACATATAATACATACCCAATGTTCACTGTTGATTACAGTTCCAATTGTTCCTTTGCGACAGATCCTTATAAGTTCAGAGTGCTGAATCATCTTTTTCTCTCAGGCATCGTAACCAGTCCTAACAGCACCTCTCCACTTGTTCCGGTCTAGAACATCATTTTCCCAATCACTTTTGTTCATATCTAGTTTCTTCAAGTTTTCCTTCCCACAGTTTTTATACCTTTTCCTCGGCTTATGTTGTGGTCGCTTACCAGATTTTGAGCTCACCATAAAAACGCTCGTCTTTCATTCTAATAACACGTCCAGTCCATCTCATTTGAGCCAATATAACATGTTGTTCAATTGAGATGCAACGTGCCATGCGCAAAACCTTTGTATCTGGTATGAAACATTGCCACTCGACTCCTAAGATACGTCTGAGGCACTTTCGATGAAATCTCTCCAGCATTTTTATATGTAAGTGGCCCATGTCTCACTTGAATAAAGAAGTGCAGACAATACACACACTTTATAGACATTGATTTTTGTCTGCAGGGAAATACCTCTATCCGTCCATACTCGCTTTTCGAGCTTTCCAAATGCAACACTTCCCTTCCCTATTCGATAGTATATCTCTGCATCAAAACTACCATCTCTTGACAGTGTGCTTCCTAGGTAAACAAAGGTGTCAATGACTTCTGATCTTGTTCCATTCACCGAAATGTTTGGTTCAGAATATATTTGTCCTGGCACGGGAGTAAACATTATTTTGATTTTCCCTAGACTAATTGTGAGTCCGAAATGTACACATGCAGTAGAAAATCTGTCCATTAAATATCGCACATCCTACTCTGAATGTGACAACAAATCAGCATCATCAGCATAAAGTAATTCTCTAACAAGTATTTTGAAAGTCTTTGCTTTGCAGTTAAACTGGGTCAAATTAAAAATACGACCAGATGTCCGAAATCTGATTCCGATTCCTCTGTTGTAATCCTTGAAAGCATACCAAAGCAATGCAGCAAAATATATAGAGAAAAGTGTAAGGGCAGGAATACCTCCCTGCTTGACACCGTTGTCCATCAAATATTTATGAGATAGCTTACCATTAAAGACTACCTGAGCTTTCATGTCTCTGTGTAGTTCCTTAAAGATGCTCACAAAATGTGTTGGGCAACCAAGTTTATACAAAACAATGCACAGTATTTCCCTGTTTACCATGTCAAATGCCTTAGTTAAATCTATATAGGTATAGTGGCATATCATGTCCAATTTTCCACGTTCAGGTCTGAAACCACACTATTCTTCAGGAATCACATGTGGACACACATTCTCAACAAGACAATCTAATATGATCCTTGAAAGTATCTTCCCGGTATTTTCCAAGAGAGTTATCCCTCTAGAATTACCACACACTGCTTTTGGGCCCTTACCCTTGTATATAGAGATTAGAATGCCATTTATCCATTCCTGTGACACAGCAGATTCATTCCAAATTCGAGTTATCAGGTTATGAATTTCAGATGAAATATGATCCCCACCTGCTTTCGGAATTTCAACTGGAATACTATCCAAGCCAGGAGCTTTACCTGATCTAAGGTTACATAATGCCAGATTTACTTCTTCAATGGAAGGTGTATCATTCATGTGTTGCACTATCTCTCTTTGCGGAATGCTGTTTATGATACCCATGTTCACTACAGACAGATTGTGGAAAAGATCTGCAAAGTATTCTCTCAATCTATTCATTATTCCAGGAGGATTTTTAATAACTTCATTTCCATCTTTCGATTTCAAGGGAACATATGATGATGAAAATTGTGGTTCAATAGCTTGCCGCAATAAACTATAGAAACTTCTAATGTTTTTGTAAGGGACGACCGTGCGAACTCAAAAAGGAGAAATGGTGACGAATGGAAGAAACAGAGGACTCCTTTTATTTAAACGTGTCACACGGTCGAACATACAAATATATATCAAAGATGATATACATGATATGTTATGCGACGATAACATAGATGACCAGTAATGAAAGACCACAACCGTATTAGATGAATAACAGAGATATTTATTGTAGCGTTAAAGATGTATGTCTGTGTGAGAGTGTGAATGCGACATATAAGAACATAATCAAAGACAGGCCGTCATACAAAGAAAAGTGTGTATGTGAGTGATACATGTGTGTATGAGTGTTTACAGCAGATAGAAAGAGAGTCAATAACACGTGAGCAATTATACCAGATCTTTAGTACACTAAGGGAAAGTTCTGTATGTGAAAGTGAGGAGAGGCTGAGTTTGGCAGAGCTGATCACTAGTTGTGATGTCGTGGCATCGATGCCGGGCCGTGTTTCTTGTTATACAGATGTTCGTCGCTGGCTGAGAATTTCTTGTCTGTTTAAGAACTCTTGTCTGTTTATTTACCGTGGTGAAGCTGAGTCACCTAACAGAATCGAAGAGAGAGATGTGCCGCGGAGGTTTGGTTTGGTGTACATAGTAAGTCGTGTTGACGCTGGTGGAGATTGATGCTGGTTAGTAGTAATCGTGTTGGTCATGACGATGATGCTGGATAGTAATCGTAGACTCGTATTGCTGATGTGGCGACGGCGGTGGTCATCGTGGCTGGACGAAGCTGCTGAAATGGTCGCTGGCTGCTGCTGCTGTCGTGTGGTACACGGAACAGTTCTCAAAGAGAAACTGGACCGAGACAAATTTGGCCGCCGAGTTAAAGCTATTTATAACAAACTATTGGCTCACCAGATGGTAGAAATATACTCTATCACGTGACCTTATTAGGGGCCGTGATTGGTCAGTTTGCATTCTGGCGGGAACGGTTCGAAGAAGTTGCCGATTCGAATAATGATCAGTCACGTGATGACAAGGAATGGGTTCTCTACTACGCTCGCATTTATTTATATTTAAATGAGAAGATTGTATGTAATGGCGATAGTAGTTTTGTATCTAATGGCGATAGGTAGTTTCACTACATTTTTCTTGTCATAGGCTGCCTGTACTTCCTCAGACAAATTTCTCCACCAAGTGTCTGTAAGCCTCTTGAGTTCTATGTGGTTGGAAGCAAACTTCTTAACTTCCTACCACACAACCACGCCTGAGCTTATATATATATATATATATATATATATATATATATATATATATATATATTTACACGCGCCCGAGCGTGCACACACACACACACACACACACACACACACACACACACACACACACACACACACACACACACACACACACACACACACACACTCATACATACACATACACACACAAATATGACTTACGAGTTCAGCACCTGACTATTTTATTCTACAAACAGAAATCAACCGTTATGAAAAATCTGCGAACTATAACACCTTAAGATCAAATACAAAGTGGTGTGTACGATCAAATGCACAGGTGGTGTGTATATTCAAATTTTCAGACGGTGTATAAAGTTCTAATATATAAACGGTGTGTATATTATATGTAAGCTCATATACATAGGTGGCACGTACGTATGGGAAGAAGGAAAAAGAGAATGTCTGTGATGTATGTTTTCGTAAATATTGCCTTCTATCTTAGACAAAGAAACAGATGTTACAGAAGAACATGAAATAGGTTAAAGTGATTATTGTAAAATGAACAGAAGGCAGAAATTACAAATAAATCAATTGACTGTCATTATCAAACATTATAGTTCTATGTCTGGCATTTTGGCATCACTGGAAAAAAAATATATATCGAAACAATAGCGACAGTATACGCGTAATTGTGGATATTTCTTTTTTTAATATAAAACAGGCGTTATATGTCTTCTCATTCTCCTACGAAAATAATCAGTTTTGCAGCCCACTTGGCTTCCGAGAAAGAAAATGCAGCATCGTTGATATAATAAAGTTACAAAGATTTTGTTTTAGGCAAACAATTCAGATGGTTCAGGTAATTTTGCTACACTGATTTCAAATCTGGATTTAGAATGTTTCGACCATGTTCTGATTTTGTGAAATTAAATTCTGGTTATTTTGTGTTTACTTTAAAATCATTAGTGTCGTGGTCAGTTACATATTCTTCGTTGGCTCTGCACAATGTGATGTAGGCTCTGTGTATAAACACTAAAGTTTAATCAAGTTTTGAGATATTTTATTAACCTGTGTAATTTATATTTACAAACGTACACCCAATAGATTAATGGGACAACGTTCAACGAATATAACGATTAGGAATCTTCTGTATATAACTTGCAGGATAATATTATGAAAGAAGTGTAAGGAATTTCAATCAACTGCATACAGTTAATGTATTATTCGACATAACAAATTAAAGTGGTCACCTTTCGTCGAGTACGACATAAGCATGTTACTTAAAAATGAAACAGATGGAGAGGCAAGTGACATAGATTCCCCTGGAGACAAGTGGCTCTCTGATTTGCGGTTGAATTTACCGGCTTTTTATAGCTGGTAATCATCCTTCCAGAATCTTCAGCCACTCTTTTGGGCGGGAAAAACTCACACACTTCCTTTATAGTTTTTGTCTCAGCCATAGTAAGTCAGCTGGTATTGATTGGTTGAACCATATTTACATAGGCGCTAATATTTTTTTAAGGTGACGATTTTCCTTTTATGAAGACGCATTAGTTCGTAGTTCTAGACAGTGAAATTACATTTCTTTAACTCAAGTCTCAGCTGAAGTTTCACCACATATCGATATATAGTTTTGCTTCGTTTCATAAGACGAAGCAGACATATCTCGAAACATCTTAATTACTTTTCTTCATCTTGTGTAACAATCGGAATGTCATTAAACAGATGTACCTAAGTAAATCACCTAAATAAATTCTGTTGTCTGGCAACAACATACACCTGCCCATGCAATAGCGAATGAACAACGACTTTATCAAGGATGGAACTTGACTGCAAATACTATTTTGGTTGTAAGAAAAGAGTCCAAGAGATGGGCTGGATACCAATTATTTCTTGTACACAATTCAACCAAGCTGTTACACATTCTTGTACATAGTGTTAACACTACCTTGTACACAGTGCTAGGTAGTGTTAACAACTTGGTTGAATGATAAAAGAAAAGCTATGGTATATGCAGTCCTCATGATTAGATGTAAGCCCACAGATTACTATAATAATAACTATTATTTTCGGTTGACAGAGATAGCAGGCTTTTTATAAAAGAAAGAAAGAAAGAAATCAAATATCAACTCGTTAAAATGCTAATCAGCATTAAAACCAGTACCATAAGAGGAAGTAAACCCATCTCTAGTTCTTCTCACAACGATCAGACAACAGTTTTTTGGAAAATTCAAACAATGTTATGGAAACAGAAGGAAAGACAGCCCATGTGTTCTAGATGTAGCTATTTCCCCACATCTGCTAACAGAATCAAACTTGATGCGGGAATATGGCATTATCAAAAAAGTAAATGCAGAGTTGTTTTGTTTCAGACTTAAAGAGACTCTTCTTCAGTCAAACTCCATTCTTTCCTATTTTTGTCAGCGTTATATGGAGTATTCATTATTTTATAAGAGAGACATGTTTGTTTCTGCAGTGTTATTCGAGGGTTTTGATAAGAGATTAGACGTAATATTTCTCCCGAAGAGAGGAGACATTTCATTAACTTTAATAAAGTGAGTTTTAACGTTGTTCTGTGACCCAATATCAAAGTGAATTCTCTAATATTTGTGGCATATGCTCCTATTATTATTTAAGCTTTACTAACATGAAACACGCCATAGAAAAGTAGTGTAGTCCGCTTACGCAATAGAAGCCAAGCAGAAAAAAAAGTTGAAATCTTGTTTGTCATCTGTTATCCCAAAATAATGATTATTTTTAATAAATATTCATTCTAACATTTGATACGAGGCCACAAACGGTATTGATCGAAAATTATTTAAACCGATCCTGGAAACTGATTTCGTCAAAATTTGAACTCAGGACGTTGATACAACAAGGTGTTTTGTTCGGTCATCTGTTGATTCGTCCTTTATGACCTACGTACAATGACCAAATAAGAGCAGAATTGCCAAATGGTCAAGAAGTTCGCTTTACCACTACGAGGTTTCGAGTTCGATCCTATTGTGAGACATCTGGGGCAAATATCATTTTCTATAACCTCGGGTAGATCTATAACTTCTTAATGAAATTGTGTTGATTGAAACTGTACAGGAGTTCATCGGGTAGACAGTATCTGTTATTCAAAAGTATAATCTTGTCCCACGCCCGGTATCACACTCAACCACTTCAGGATCAGTAATTTCCGTTGATCGAACAACAAAATCCTTATCGTCGAACGACTGAAACCCATCAGCACTACCAACACCACCACAATGCCTCAAAATTATATCGAACGTCAGTACTTCACTGCTATTTATTTTATCTGGAAATGATGAAAAGCAATGTCGACTCCAGCAGGATTTGAACTCAGAAAGTAAATAATTACGGCGCTTTATCAATCATCCGGTAGTTCATAAACTGTCTGGAGCTCTATCAGTTAGTCTTTGTTAAATCAAATATTGGCTTCAGCTGCAGAGAAAATGAAGAAATAAAGAAAACACACTTCAATTTTCCTTTCATTTAATTTAATTTTAGGTTTAGTTGATGCATTTGTATTGCAATTAAACTGATTTGAACTCTCACTTAGACGAGAGCTGGCAAACATCTCAGAGACTGGGTAAGGAGACAAAAAAGAAAAAAAGTAAGCGAACGAAAATAACACATCTGCTTCCGACACATTTTCGACTCACGTTTTGAAGACTTTTCGTTTTAATTTCACTGTTAGAACTCTTGATATCAACAGTTCTTCGTTAATAAATCTAGGTATGTATGTATGCTTATGTTGAATAAGCATCCTAATTTCAATATGGCGACTTTTAGCAAACCATTAATGTGGAGGGAATTTGTTAATCAACCAAGTCTACAACTAAGATTCCTTGTTTCACTATTTCCCTTTTCCTTGGTTCGTGAATGAACCAATGAAAGAAGCCGATGCACGATTGTTTGGTCTGCTAGGATTGGGATCTAAATCATCCTAAAAAGGATACGTTGGATAATGTAGTCCACCAATATCTGACAATTTACTTGATGAGATGGTCATGGTTGGTGACTCCTTAAGAGAGTTCAAGCCAGTCGCTAACAAAACGTCTAAACATTTTGAGATAAGAGAGTTCCGGGTGTTTGTAAATATGTCGTTGAGTTAGTGTGTTGTTTGAACAGTCGATGCGCACACTTGGATGCATGCATCTATTCATTTCAAAAATTTCAGATGGGGGTTTTTGCAAATCTTCTCTGTGCTCCGCTAACAGATTGGATATGGGGAATGTGCGTCAATTTCTTTCGCTCTTTTTTTTCGAAAAACCTTGTATTTCTAGTTCGTGTGTGTGTGTGTGTGTGTGTGCGCGCGTGTGTAGGCGTGTGTCTGCGCGCACGCGTATGTGTTAGTGCGTGTGTGCGTGCGTGCATGTGTGTGTGTGTGTGTGTGTGCGCGCGCGCACGCGTGCGTCTGTGTAAAACTGTACATACATAGCCTAACGCTTCACTGACGATAAGTACAAATGAGAATTTTTGTCATGCTACGAACGCTGTAAATTCCGCATTAATTCACCGTAAAAGTCCCCTTTTTCCTAGAATTTTCAACGCACATCCATTTCTGCTGGACATCTGACCTCTGCAACAGTGCACGAGTTTTGTTCCCTATCCCATAGAACAATGCCAGGTCTGTTCTATTTGCACCGAATTACTGTTTTTATTGGAGTGTTCCACCAGTGTTCCACCAGTGTTCCACCAGTGTTCCTTGTTTTTAAAGGTGTGAATACGTGCTGGTTCTGACATGCCTTTGATAGATACATCAGAGCAACCCTCTCTGCGGATAGCTTTGTAAATATTCTTTGCAACTATATCATGCCTCGGGGGCAGGTAGTATATCGTAGACATTTTGGGGCAGCTACTGATGATGTGGGTGATATCTTCCACATTGGTTTAGCAGAGCCGTCATTTTTTTACCACATTATGGAGTAGTGGGGTATCTTTGTCTCTCTTGTTTATCAGGTATTTAGTAGCTATCTCCTGTTCCTGGAAGTGGAGACATATCCTTCTAGCTAGATATTTATCACAGGTCCAGGAGAGGCTACTCATCCTGTCAATGCTGCTGTTATTGTCTAGCATAGGGGTTTTCAAACTTTTTGACTTGCGGACCCCTTTATATTTCAGACTTTACCTTAGGGACCCCCCTTATAAACGCTTATGAAATTTATACATAAATATTTGCTTAAAATAACATATATTTTTACATTTGTTTATTTAACAGTATTTAACAAATAGGTTTATCGTCAATTAAAAGATTTCGATTAAAAACCATATATAAAATCAAATTGCCCATAAAAAGTATTTGCTGTCTACGGACCCCCTGTCTTGTCCTTGCGGACCCCCTGTGGTAAAGCCTGAAATATAAAGGGGTCCGCAAGTCAAAAAGTTTGAAAACCCCTGCTCTAGCATATGGGATATATCTCTATTCATTGCTTTTTGTTGATATACTGCGTGCTTCTCTTCAAAGCTTCTGTTTAGTAGTTCTTACCCTACTTTGAGGATTTTTCTTTTGAGCATGCACATAATGTAGTCATTTCTTTCTTTACTGTTCAGCAGGTGATGTTTGAGCGATACTGTGCGACATTCAAAGGCTGTTTGGACTGACCTTACGCCTTAGCTACTATCTCTTCGACTCACATAGATCCTGTCGGTGTCGCAGATAA
Organism: Octopus bimaculoides; assembly: GCF_046866305.1. Lineage (NCBI taxonomy): Eukaryota > Metazoa > Mollusca > Cephalopoda > Octopoda > Octopodidae > Octopus > Octopus bimaculoides. The sequence continues at coordinate 116,207,439 of NC_142931.1, forward strand.
TGTGGATGTTACCATTGGTGGTCATTATCTTTCTATGTATGTACGTATGTATGTATGTATGTATGTATGTATGTATGTATGTATGTATGTATGTATGTATGTATGTATGTATAGGCGCAATGGCCTAGTGGTTAAAGCAGCGGACTCGCGGTCATAGGATCATGGTTTCGATTCCCAGACCGGGCATTGTGAGTGTTTCTTGAGCGAAAACACCTAAAGCTCCACGAGGCTCCGGCAGGGAATGGTGGCGAACCCTGCTGTACTCTTCCACCACAACTTTCTCTCACTCTTACTTCCTGTTGTGTCTGTAATTCAAAGAGTCAGCCTTGTCACACTGTATCACGCTGAATATCCCCGAGAACTACGTTAAGGGTACATGTGTCTGTGGAGTACTCAGCCACTTGCACGTTAATTTCACGAGCAGGCTGTTCCGTTGACCGGATCAACTGGAACCCTCGACGTCGTAAGCGACAGAGTGCCAACAATGTATGTATGTATGTATGTATGTATGTATGTATGTATGTATTCAGTTTATTTCAAGATTTCTTGCCAATAGAGAAAGAACCAGTTTCTAACCTAGATCCAAGGTTCCTTCATTGGGATTTCAACATATAGCTGCATACGTAGACATGCTCATATATATTTAAATGATAAACTTCAGGAAAGTTTTGTATGTATGTATGTATGTATGTATGTCTTCGTGTGTGTACCTTTGTGCTTATGACTGTCCCCACACTGCTCGATGACCTGCGATTTATTCGACTAAAAACTCTTCGTGGTAGTGCTCCAGTATGACCGCAGTCCAATTACTGAAACAAGTAAAAGATAAAAGCCAACACGCAATACAATGATAATTATTCACATCGCGGCCTGAAACGATTCAAGGGAAACAACTGGTACGAGACTAACGAGAACTACGATGTTAAAAAAAAAAAACACGCAGGAGTTTCACAGAACCGAGTTAAAACGATTAAATTAAAAGAAAGAAAAAAAAAAAAGAACTGCTTAACCCCGAGAAAATATGCTGTCAAGATGAAGAAATAGAATGAAAACATTTTATGAAATTCAAGTAAAAAAAGAAAAAAGCCAGGAAGCTGAAAACATGATAACAGTTGAAAATTGTACAAAATAGAGTGATATTTTTACTGCAAGTTTCCCTATTAATATGTTGAGTTGTCAGATAAATTCGTTCGTTTAAACACTGTAAAAATATTTTCATTTCAATTGAAATGACATTGGAAAAAGTTAGAATAACTGGAGAAAAAGAAAGGGGAGAGGGGGAGAACGAATTTATATGAACGCAATGTTTTATTTTCCATCCAATTTTTGCGACATTTATATCCTCGCATTCACTTCTTGAACACCTTTCATGCTTCAATGCTTTTTGCACATCTACTGCTTTTATTATTTTTTATATAAATACTTTTAATCTTTTACTTTGACTGCGTCCATGAATCTCAAACGTACTATTTGTTACAACCGTTTCTTCTTCTTCTTCTTCTTCTTCTTCTTCTTCTTCTTCTTCTTCTTCTTCTTCTTCTTCTTCTTCTTCTTCTTCTTCTTCTTCTTCTTCTTCTTCTAAGTTGGTATGCAGGATGGGGCGCCTGCCACCGATGAAATGCAGTGTGCTGAAACCATGTGATTTTTGGCACCCGTATCACACTTTCTCATCTGCTACAATATATATCTGTGTTCTTAGCACCGTACGTCTGCATGATAGGAACTTTGAAGCCGAATAGCGCAGTATTCGACGTTCTAATGATATATCCACGTTTACCAGGATATAATGATTATTTTTCGGTATATATATGATATATATATATATATATATATATATATATATATATATATATATATAATACAAATAATACGTGAGTATATGCATATATATGTAGATGTATGTACATACCTACATCTACATGTATATATAGATGCATATCTGGGTACAGGACGTCACAAAAAAAAATGTGGACAAAATGATAAACAGAGTACAGAAAACTCACAGGCCACATAGAGAACATTTCCTTCATCAGCTGCCACAATTCTAAAACTAAGCATTTCGAAGAGTTAGGGCAGGACACATTGTTAGAATGGTTCTTCCCGCGGAAACAAATTAAATTTGTAGTGCGGGGAATATCGTGGCTGTTGTGTCTGGGGATAGTCATTCTCTTTTGGTGCCTTTTAACACACTCAGCGGTAAAATTTTCACTTACTTCATTTTTATTTTTCTAAAATTTTCTTTGTCTATCTCTTTCATTTACGCTTTTCTCGTTGTAAACTTTCCCCTTCTCTGTATACATTTACCACACTCTCTCGCTGTAAATGTAAATCGCTGACGCTGAGTGTATGTCTATGTGTGCGCGCGTGCATGTGTGTAAGGAATTTCATGAGGACCACCGAGTCGAAGATCCTCACAAAGCACCAGCAACGAGCTAAGAAAACATTTTTACATCTATGCACCAAATGGAAAAACAAACACTAAGTATATCAATATGTTATAAATTTCCCCAAATAATGCAGAAATCTGTCATGATCAAAAGGCTTATCCGTCAGAGAAGACTTGGTCTGATATGGAACAAAAAATACCGTAAATCCTCGAGTATAATCCGCACTTCTTTCCCAAAATTTAAAGGTAAAAATTTCTAGTGCGTACTATATACGAGGTTAAAAATGAAAAATATTTTCTAAGCAAAATTTTCTAAGTGATAAATATTTAATGGCAATTTACTGAATATTTATTTTTCACTGACGTTATTACTGTTATTTCTTTATTTTCTGCAAACAAAGTGCACAAAAAAGCTACACGTTTGCATTATGTTATATATGCAATAATAATAAAGGACGTTACCGTATATACGTTTACAAACCAAGGACGTTATATAGACCTCCTTGACTCAAGTTAGAGAAGGGGTGCGTATTATACACAAGGTTTAGGTTTTTCCGAGGTACAGCCCCCTAAAAATCCCCTGCGTATTATACTCAAGGGCGGACTATACTCGAAGATTTACGGTAATTGAAATAAAGGCATTCTATTATGAAAATTGTCCGGCAACGACGAGTTACTCAGCTAGTGTGTGTGTGTGTGTGTGTGTGTGTGTGTGTGTGTGTGTTCAAATACAAACTAGAAGCAGCGCTTGTGTTGAAAACATTATCGATCGCATATATTCAACGGATGTGCTTTTCTTGTTCGCCAGGAGACTGCAGATAGCGCAGTGGAGATGACTCCCTCAAAGTGCCGGGTATTAGAACACTTGAAAGTCATAGACCACACACACATTCTTCATGCTTGAAGACATTTCGCTCTATCTAATTCTTTCGCTCACTCATTTATCTATCTGTCTGACTGCCTGTATCTATGTATGTCTTCTTCACACTATCTTTCCGTCTACCTCGTTCACACTGTCTGTCTCGTACATACTACATCTATCTTTCACAACACTTATCTACCTAAGTCTCTTTTACACTCTCTATACGTCCTATGTCTTTCACATTTTACCTATCTCTGTGTCTCTTTCACACTTTACCTATTTCTGTGTCTCTCTCTCACACCTCGTTCTGCCTAACTGCCTATCTATTTCACACTTTATCTCACTTTGTATCATGCACACTCTGTCAAATTGTCTATCTTTCGTAAGTTCTATCTATCTAGCCATGCCTAACATATCAGTGTATCTTAGTTCATAGACATCCTCAGTTTCAAAGTGATATTTTTTTGTGTATGTGCATGTATGCGTATGTATGTGTATAATTACACATAAAATACATGCTATGCTTGTGTCTGTCTATCTGTCTGTCTGTCTGTATGTTATCAATCAGTTTCATTTCTGTATTTCTTGTCCATAGAGAAAGAGCCGGACTCTAACATAGATTCAAGGCTCCTTCATTGGAACTTTTATCAACATCATCTAGGTATTTGTGCATATGTGTTTGTGTGCAGTATTTGGTGTTAGTGTATGCGCAGATTTGTATGTTTGTTTTATGGATGCGTTTTTATGTCTAGATGCATGCATATGTATTTATGTGCTAAATTTTTGGAAAGTTTTACATATCTTTACAGTTCCATTGATGGCTTGAATCTGTAGTCTTCTAATCAGCCTTTTTCTTTCAGGTTTTGAGAACCCTAATTTTTCCAGGTTTTTGTTGAGGCAGTTCGTTACATATCCCAATGCCCCAACAATCTATGTATGTTACATATCCCAATGCTCCAACAATCTATGTATGTCTTCTATGTATGAATCTGAACTTGTAGTCTGGGTGGAGTATCTGCAAATTTCTCAGTAGCTCAGCGTAGTTGTTCTCTTTTTCTCTAATCTTTAGTGGGATGTTGACATCCGCAGGACAGCTGATTTCTACTACTGTACAGAGTTTCTCCTCTCTGTCCCAGATTACTATATCCGGTCTATTATGTCTGCACTTTATTGAGGTTTTTATTGGGATATTCCACCAATACTCTTTCATATTGTGAGTGGTAATGGCCTCTACCTCATTATGGGCTTTCATCTCCTTAGTCCCGGGGTTATCCTGTCGGCGGATTTCATTATACAGTATTTTGGCCACAACATCATGTCTCATAGGTAGGTAATACCGTGATGACATTTTTGGACAGCTGCTAATGATGTGGGTGATATCTTCGATACTGATTCCACAGAGTCTGCATCGATTATTACATTGTGGCGCTTTGCCCGCCTCTCTGTCCCGTTTGTTTATTAGGAATTTGGTTGCTATTTCTTGTTCTTGAATAGCAAAGGCATACCCTTCAAAGTGAGAGTTGGTGACCCGATTGTTTGTCCACGATAGACTGCTCTGGTTGTCAATGTTGTTATCACCCTGGAGCTTTCTGTTAACGTATCCATGCATGATCTTCTGCTGGAATGCATTCATCCTCTCCTCTGATGTTATGTTACGGTAGAGTCTTGCAATTTCTTTGGGTAAGAGTTCAGGGTTGTCGAATAGGGAATGCTTGTCAAGTAGTTGCCTTCCCAATCTCATGATGGTATTTACCTCATGTCTGCAGACTTCATCAAGGGGTGCACTTCGACACTTGGTGGTTATGAGATGATGTCGGAGAGATATGACACGACATTCAAAGGCAGTCTGAATTGATGTTAGGCCCCTCCCTCCTTTATTTCGTTTTAGGTATAGGCGGTCTACATCGCTATTGATGTGAAAGTTGTTCGTGCTCGTTAGTATTTTTCGGGTCTTCACATCAAGGGATCGGATTTCATCGATCGTCCAGTCAAGTATCCCAATTGTCGGTATGAGTACTGGTACTGCAAACACATTGTGGGCTATTGCTTTATTGAACGCAGAGAGTTCCGAGGTCCATATTTTTCTAACCCGATTTCTGTATTCCTTAGTAACACGTTCCTTGTTACAGGTACCTTCATATGATACGTTTTCATCTACTCCCAGGTATCTGTAGGATTCATCATCAGATATTGGAGAAACAGATAGGCCATTGATGGAGATGTTGTTAGGGTGGTTTTTAGCCTTTCCTCGTTCCACAACCATACATGAACATTTATCTTGGCCAAACTCTAGTCCTACATCACCAGAAAATGTTGTGACCAGGTCGAGGCTTTTTTTCATATCATCCATGTTCTTGGCATACAATTTCAAATCATCGACAAAGAAGCAGTGCGTGTATGTATGTATGTACGTATGTACGTACGTATGTATGTATGTATGTATGTATGTATGTATGTATGTATGTAAGGATATATTTTTAATTTTATAATTATCTTTATTTTTCGGATTGTTGTTGTCGGTGGCATTGAAAAAAGTGATAAGGAGACCCAAAGCGCATGACCGAGGTTGCTAAGTTTAATGACATCTTTGGGATAGAAATGCCTTTAACTGTTCTTTAATTTACGTCACTCTTCTATCCGCCCTCGTTGATTGAGAGATCAGAGTCCCACTCACTGTACATTTCTAAGATGTTGGTAATTCTGATTAGAAATGCCAATTGTTGACGATCTACTCATCGGTCAACATGTCACTGCTCGCTTATTTATTTGGTTTGCCTGATGAGTTGAGAGTTGCGAAACATATTACATAATCTTATGGATGTTCTGTATACCTCACTGTACTATGCTTACGTCACAAAAAAAGACTCTTAAGGAAACAATTGTAGCAATACAAGATAACCCATTTATATATTTTTATTATGTTTTCAGGCCTCGCGTAAGGTTCCATTTATCATTGGATACTTTTGGATAATATCGGAGTTGTGGATTATCTAACAACAGTGAATTTCCCTTCAATGATGCATTCTCTGCTATAATAATGAATTTACTTTACTGCCTATTTTGTGTTATTCTATCTGGCCAATTTGTGAAGTGCTTCACTTTGATATGTCTCGATCCTTTACGGAGGCCTATAATCAAAGTTATACATAGATATATACTTAGACTGTAACACTGAAACAACAGCTGCAGCAGAGGAAAGAGACCAGTAACTATCGTGTCCAAGTTTGTGACCATTAAATCAACAACATGGGATAGCTAATGAACTTGAGAAGACGTATGAAATAAGAGCTGATATAGATCTCTCCCCAAGGAGCATTGATAAAATCTATTTATCAGAACAACAGCAGAAAAAAATGGAGCAGTTCATGAGAAGATAGAACATGGGATTGATTATGTCAAAATCTTGGTATGGTGTACCAACAAGTTTATGATATCCCACTTTGAATGCTACATCATTGCAATCCACGAGCAAGAGATTCCCACCAAATACCTACAGCATAAAAGGCAGAAAACGTTGACAGACAGCAAATGTAGGCCATGCAAAACCAAGAATGAAGACATCAACCACATTATTGTCAGCTGTGAGCGAATGTTTTCCAGATATTATCTTCTTATGAGGCATAATGCAGTGGCCAAAACGGCCTGAAACACGATAACAAAAAAGAAAAATATTTACAAACGAAGTTAACTTTACTGAGACCGATGGGTCAAAAGAATATTGATGGAACTTAAAAATTTAAACGTGGGACCACAAAGTAAAGATATGCTCCATTGTGGAAATCAGCCGCCCTTTCGACAACAATGAGGTTAGAAAACTACAAGAAGAGGACATCTACAGACCATTGATAAAGAGTTTGCAAATCCAGTACCGAAGATACACTTTCAGCTTCATACTTATTTTGGAGAAACAGGATACATACTAACTCGCCTGGAGCAAAGTATGGCTGAACTTGGAATCCTAGAGAGAGAATGCAAATCTTTAATTGATATGAGACTATAAAAATCTGCAAGACCTTCTTAAGATTTAAGGAATGATGTTTAGGACAAAATACTTTTTTCCACAACCTTGCTACCAAGTCAGTGGCCGATCAAAATGTAATCTAAAATTAAAGACAAAGATGCACACATACATACATGCATGCATACATACATAATACATACATGCAGACGTTATATTATCTTATACATCTGTACTATATTTTGAAAAAGAATAGTTATGTGCCTTTACGTAATTAAAATTATTTTTCTGGTACAACACAATGTCGAGTATTTGTAAGAATGAGTGCTTCGATTAGATCGTACAGGGCACGGCTTTCCTGTTTTATTTTATCGATACTGTAAAGGTGACAATCAAAGTTGACTCCAGTGGCATTTGAACTCCGAACGAGATTGCTGTTGAGTTATTCGATGATATAGCGGAATGCACGAACGCACCAACGATCATAAGTACAAACCTAAATTTTAAATTTAGAAGCTGTACATTTCAAAGCTGTTGTCAAATAATATACACACACACACACACACATATATATATATATATATATATATATATATATATTTAGTAGAAAGTGGGTTATACATCTTTAGATTGTATACCTGACTTTCTACTATAAAATTAAAGAAATTGACAGAACGCTGAACTCCAGACTAAACAACTTAAACAACATTTATTTACTTGGTAAAACATACAAATCTTTTAGTTATACATCTTTAGAGGTGAGAATAACGAGCTGTCGAGTATAAGACCGAAAGATGTAGAGACAGCTTTAAACACACGTCCATGCTCAATCGCTGGCCAGCGAGAAAGAGAATGAATTGAGCGGGAAACGCTTACTTGTTTAATTCTACGCATGCGTAAGACTACGCATGCGCAGGCGTTACTACAGAGCTCCCTCGCCAGAGCGGAAACGCACGATAAATAAAATCTGTTAGAACGCCTGAGGCAGGATGGCCACTGAAAAACCACCCACAAGATGTGGTACAAACACACACAAAGAAAATTCAAAGAAATGAAATGTACACTTGTGAAATACATGCATGCAACGTATAAATGAAATGACAATGACAAAACAACCGTGATGACAACTGTCCAGGAAACTGGAATCACGCGATGTAAAAGTCTTGAGTGTTTGTTTTCCCTGAAAAGAAAGAAAATGTATGAGTGCACAAGTGTGTGTGTGAGAAAAAAAACACAGAACAAGTGAAAGTGTCTGTAGTATAGACTGCGAAAAAAATCCCCAAACACCGAGATAGAGTACATTGATGAAGACGTCGGCGCAGGAACTGCTATAGCTGTGTTCTGTATGTGTGGTGGTAATGATTCAGTTGAAACTTGGCGACGTCGGGGGGAATGCTTGTAGTAATTGATAGTAGTAATTGTTGTCGTCACGGTGGTAATCTTGGTTGGCGCACGACGCTGGTGGCGAAAAGGCTGTTTGGTGATGAGTGTTTGAAAAGGTACGCTTTTACAGAACGATCGACAGACAAAATCTCTGTACGACCATTAGCGAAAACCTCGAAGAAAAATTTTCTTAACCCAAGATGAAAGAACGACCGTGCGAAATGAACAACAAGAGTTATTGTGTGGCATAAAAGATGTATGTGTAATGTGAGAGTGTGAAATGCGACATATAAAAACATAAAAAGCAGGCCGTAAATCCTGTCTGTTTTACGTGAGTGGAAAAAATCCACTCTAACAGAGACCAGAATAAAAACCGCGCTTGTTGAGTCGTGTTGACTATGTTTGGAGATGTTGGTAATGAGTCAGTCTCCATGGCCGTATTTGTTCTTTAGTCGAGGTTCACCAGTTATAAGTTGGTAGTCCAGAGTCCATGCTGCGTTTTTTCTTCGTCGGGGGTCACCACTTTAGTAGAAAGTGGGTTATACATCTTTAGATTGTATACCTGACTTTCTACTATAAAATTAAAGAAATAGACGGAACGCTGAACTCCAGACTAAACAACTTAAACATTTATTTACTTGGTAAAACATACAAATCTGGCCAGCGAGAAAGAGAATGAATTGAGCGGGAAACGCTTGCTTGTTTAATTCTACGCATGCGCAGGCGTTACTACATATATATATATATGGGGGGGGGATTCACAAAAGAAAACAACAAAAGACGAAGACAGGTGGTGTAGAAAACAAACAGGTGTATTAGCTCGGGAAGTGAAAAAGTCTCTAACGTTTCGAGCCTACGCTCTTCCACAGAAAGGAACACAGAAAGAAACAAGGAGAGAAAAAAAGGAGAGAAAAAAAATATATGTATGTATGTATGTATGTATGTGTGGAGGCGCAATGGCCTAGAGGTTAGGGCAGCGGATTCGCGGTCATAGGATCGCGGTTTCGATTCCCCGACCGGGCGTTGTGAGTGTTTATTGAGCGAAAATACCTAAAGCTCCATGAGGCTCCGGCAGGGGATGGTGGCGAACCCTGCTGTACTCTTTCACCACAACTTTCTCACACTCTTCCTGTTTCTGTTATGCCTGTAATTCAAAGGGTCAGCCTTGTCACATTGAATATTCCCGAGAACTACGTTAAGGGTACACGTGTCTGTGGAGTGCTCAGCCACTTGCACGTTAATTTCACGAGCAGGCTGTTCCGTTGGTCGGATCAACTGGAACCCTCGACGTCGTAAGCGACGGAGTGCCAACAACAATGTATGTATGTATGTATATGTCTGTCGGTCTGTCTATCTATCTATTTATCTATCTATCTATCCATATCATTGTTATATGCAAACACATCGTACACTGTGATTTAACACAGTACATCTGTAACAGATATTATCTCTCGACGAATACCGTAGTTAACTTGGCTTTCTGTAATTCATTTGATATAAGTATGATACACTGGTCACTTTCTAATCTAATACTGCTTCTGTTGCTTATAACGAATTTTTATTCAGCCAGACAACTAATTGCAACATCAGTGATTTTTCAATCACTGTTTTTCTACGTCAATGATGATGGATTTTGTCTTAGCACGCAGTTGTCAGTTGGTACGTGCCGTTGACGAAGCTCAAGAAGACAGAAATGTACATCTATTACTCTTGCCACCGCTGCTGTGCGATTTTCGTCCGCTGCTGATATATTTTTGTGTTATTAAGACAATTCGTTCATAAGAGATACTATTTCCAGACGACTACTACAGTTAATTTAGCTTTTCGTGATGTATTTATATTAAGTATGATACTTAGACCGCTATTCTCTTTATCGTTGATGTCGAAAAGATAAAAACAATTCCTAAACAGCTAATCTCTAAAACTCACTATAATTTTCATTTTGTATCTGAAGTGTTTTAGGTCTCATGAGTTATAACAGTAACAAAACTAGTCATTTCGATCCTCATTGTATCCAAAGCTCCATTTCACCACAAAGCTAAATATATGGTCGTTAAACAAATGAATATGAATTATTAAACACATCTATTTATAATTCAGACTGCTTACACTTTGTTTCCATTATGGTCTAGCATTCTAGGTTGTGTATTGTACTAGCAGTATCAAACCGGATATGCAAGTGATACTTGTATGTTGGAGATACTTGGACTTTGAAGAGGTCAACAAATGATCAGGAAAAGTCAGTGAAGTATTTTTTGAGTCTGGGCAGAAAACCTAGTCTTTGACACACGCACACGCACGCACACACAATTACACACTCATACACGTAAGATTGCCATGATAGATCCTCATAAATTGTTAAGCCCAGCAAGTGTAGTGGCTTTTAAGTATTAAGTATTTTATCGCTGGGGGTTTCAAACTTTTTGACTTGCGGACCCCTTTATATTTCAGGCTTTACCTTAGGGACCCCCTTATAAACGCTTATGAAATTTATACATAAATATTTGCTTAAAATAACATATATTTTTGCATTTATTTATTTAACAGTATTTAACAAATAGGTTTATTGTCGATTAAAAGATTTCGATAAAAATCATATATAAAATCAAATTGCCCATAAAAAGTATTTGCTGTCTACGGACCCCCCTGTCTTGTCCTTGCGGACCCACTGTGGTCCGCGGACCACAGTTTGAAAACCCCTGTTTTATCGTATAGTATTAAACTCTCTTCTTTAGGACCCGTTTGTTTCAAGAAACAATGGAGTTTTTCCCGTTGGTCAGCAAGTCGAAGTTAGTTGCGCAGAGATTCTAAGTTGCACAGCGATCAGAATTCCCGTCTCAGCTTCTCTAGTGTGTTCCAAATAGTGCAGAACAGTATGTTTGGCATCTGTTTGGCTGCAGGAAGAGTGTCGAGATGAATATCAGACCGTCTTGGGGGAAGGAGAAGGGCGCATTTTGAGGTTTTACTTCATAGCCTTTCTGTCTTATAAAGTAGTGAAGCTGTCTACTTATAGCTGGGGATTTGTGATCCTGGACAGAGGTCCTGACTAGGCACTGTCAGTCAGAGTCAAAATTGCATGGATATAAGGTAAACCCCACCACCACCGCCACCATCAACAAGACACCACCTCTCTCCCCAAAAAACGCATGCACATTATTAAACCAAGTTAGAGGCAATCAATTGTTTTTTTTTTTAGAAATATTGACCAATATAAATATTAAACAAAAAATTGAGGTGCAGCGTAGTGAGTGTGCACCGCGACAATACGTGTTTGCTGTAGTCGAAGGCGTGTTGAAATTTAAGGGAGGGCGTGACTAATTTAGCAAACGCTCAAGTTGATAAAAGACATGCTACGGCGTTGACAAAAAGTCAAAATAATATTTACATCACACCATCTATATCAGTGGTTCCCGAAGTGGGCGGTATTGCCCCTTTGTGTGCGGTGGAAAAATCCAGCGGGGCGTTGAAGAAAAATGGGATGATAATAGGGTGGCCAAAAGGGGGCAATGGATGTAACCCTCCCCCAATAATGGATTAATTAGGTTTAATTTTATTTGTGAAATACAGTTGTTTTGAATTTGCTGCAGGAAGTGGTCTAGGTTTGTGATGGTGAGTGAAGTGGGGGCGCTAGGAATATGACCTGCGTGTCAAGGGGGCGGTTGACTGAAAAAGTTTGAGAAGTACTGATCTATATAATCAATTTCGGAGGGGTACGCAAAAGTCTTGAGCAATGTCCCTTTCTACAGACTAAACTATAAACGGTATAATGGTATCAATAAAGACTAAAACAGTCTAATGGAAAAGTTCATAACTTATAATTATTTATAGAGTAGCTCAAAGATAACCTTAAAAATGACAATATCAAAGATTTAGTTTTCATCAATCACAAATAATAGGAATCTCGACAGACACAAGTTTCTCTCTCCTCTCTCTTTCTATCTGTTAACTGCATGTCTGGCTATCTGTCTGTCGTTCGTAATGTAACTTGATACAGGGATATATTTAGTTCTGTATTCCGTCGTTCTTTAACTCAGTTTTAAATAAATTCTTCGAACACAATAATCGAAATTTTAGGCCTATGTAAATGGGAAGTGGTGACCTACATGTCTTTGCGAAGGACACCACCGTTTGTAAATGATGTGTAATTTCCCTAAGGGAGAATCAAAACTAATACGCGAAGAGCCAGCTTATTATACTCTACAGCGTCAAATTTATGCAAAATGAATGAACAAAAATGGTGAGACTTATAAGGGAAGGGAAACGAAATGGCTGTCAAGGGCATTAAACGATCTAAATACGCAACGGTTCCAAAGAAAAGAAAGAAAACAGAAAAAAAAGCTTCCAATGTAAACAAAGATTAAATCTTAAGAGTTGAATGAATTTTCTTGATTACTTCTGATGATTGTCAGTGATAACTGTTGGATGATCGGGTAATCAAGTATCGTTAGAATTCCCAGTTATGGGTTTCTGCCAGTTCATTACGTTACCAGAATAAAATATTTTCAATCCCTCTCGTCGATTACATTTAAACGTTCCGTAGAGTGTGACTATCATGATCACTAGGGGAGGAAATGTAGCTGCACATGACTAGTCTACACAAGCTTGCAGCTCTGCACAGTAGTAAGGATCGTTTCCAGACTATCTCCATAGATGGTAACTAGCTTCTTGAGACAATCGTTTGTTTTGACTCCTTCTTTTACTCAAACATTGAAATGAAACAAAATAATCAAATAACCACCCAAAACAAAGAAAGTTTTGTCAGCTGGGTGGCTCTCTAGTCAAGGGAAGTAATTCTGAAGTCAACCCCCGCAAGTGACTTTATTTCGCTTGAATTTCGATCATGTTTTGCAGCTGGAATCGACCAGCGCCGATACATTATATGAAAGGAAGGTCTGTTTGTGCTTGGATTATGTTGATCTAGGATAAAGACGTTTACCACGACATATCTTTACACTGTAGTGGTATTTTTTTTTTTTGATATATATTTATCTTGATATTAGTTTTTATGTAAGCTTTACATGACCACTTTCACAACAGGTAAGTTGAGAGCAAGTTTACGTGTACGTGCTTGCATGTATATCATATATGAATACAGAAACACACACACACACACACACACACGTGTGGTTACTTCTATATAATTAATTGAATGACAGTGGTGGAGGTGGGATCATCTTTCGCTAAGCATGTCATCAAAATGGAACGTGTGATGTTTATACAAACAGGGTGTTTCCGTCATTCCAAAACAAAAACAATTCACATATATGTGTGTGCCTCGTTTCTCTCTCTCTCTCTCTCTCTCTCTCTCTCTCTCTCTCTCTCTCTCTCTCTCTCTCTCTCTCTCTCTCTCTCTATATATATATATATATATATATATATATATATATATAATATGTGTGTGTGTGTGTATGAGCGAGAGAGAAAGAAATAGATGGGTGCCGTAATTCGAAAACAACAATCATTGTATATAAATCTGAGGGTACTAGTCTATCTATGAGAAATACTGATCGTAAATTTGACAGCCCGAAATGATCGATAGATATAGTTTACATACTAAGAGGTGGGGGACATATATATGCCTCATTTTGATATGTATTGCAGTCTGTGGCAAACCAATACAGTTGTTTTTGTTTACTATGCCACTCTAACCCGTTTTCACTTTATCGACTGTGTCAATATGTGTGTACGAAAACACCCAAGTAATGCGCATTTATTAATTTGGTTTAACCATATTTCAACTGCGGGAATTTAAAACTATGTCAACAAATGAATATATATACATACATGCGCCATACATTTTGTGTGTGTGTATATATATATATATATATATATATATATATATATATATATATATATGTATATATGTATGATGTATGTATATAAACTATAGTTACGCAACAATACCAGTTTCTCTTGTTTGGTTAGTATCCATGAAATTAAAGTACTTAGAGAAAATAATTACTGGAAAGAATATCTAAGGTGCCTTTTGCATGTAATATATATAGTTAAGTTGTCTGTCGCTCACTATATTAAGCATCTTAATATCGTTTTAATTATTTTGCTTGTATAATCTGCTTCTTACTTATAATGAGGTCTTTCTACATTCAGCTACGTTCATTCGTTCGTTGACACTGGTTTTAATTTCTGTAATTAAGGCATTTTAACTCATATCTGTTGATAAAATGAAAATAATTAAAACACTAGGATGTGTGCCCCGAGTTAAACTATATGTACGATGTTTCTGCTTCGATTTATTTTTGAACGACATACCCAACTCATCCGCCAGTTGAGAATAATATAACACAGTTTAAGATTAGCATCAGGTAGTGTGTGTGTGTCTGTGAAATGTGGCAGAATCTCGTATCTCATCATTAGCGAACTGTATTTATTTGATTGTCAATCAGGCTGTGGCTGTATTGATGAGTAACGATTTCAAGACTATTATCATAAACCGTGTTAGTCACTCATCCTTCTACATCCTATCGATCTTCCTTGGTTTAGCTTTTTAATCGTTACAAAAATTAAAATGCTCCCTTTCCTATATATTTGTACACATACACACACACATACACACATGATGTATATTTGCAGTGTTTATCTTCGGTAACAGCAAGATCGAATTTCAATCTTGAAAAGCATCATGTGATATGATGTGATAGATAGAGAAACCGGGAGTTTTTAAAGGGGAGGATCTGAGAGAGAGAGAGAGAGTATTATGTTATGTGGCCCATAAATCTGAAAATATTCCGAATGTTCTTACATATTCAAAATATCTACAGATTGAAACATATCCAAATTTTATTTCAATCATAGAATTATGTTTATATGCATGTATGGTATATAGTTGTATGTGTTTATATATATATATATATATATATATATATATATATATATATATATATATATATATATATATATATATATGTATCGTGTCTTTACAATTTGGTATTTTAAAGTATACTTTAAAATTATACTGTAAAAGTCGCCTGTCTATTTCTCATACGTTACAATAATAATTGTTTGTAATTTAGGCGCGTGGTCAGCAATTTTGATGGGGTGGAGGTTACTCGAGTACTTCGATTCCAATAATGAACCAGTACTTAATTTCACCGAACCCCACTGGGATAAAAGGTAACGTTAACTTATGTGAGCTTTGAATACAGAACAAGCACAAATACCATAAGACATTCTGTTCGACGCCCTAACGATTCTGCTAACCCACCGTCCTTAATATTTGTTTCCAAAGTAGGCACAAAAGCCATAAACTTAAGGAGAGATGAAATGCCATTAAATCGATCTCAGTACCTTATTGGCACTTTATTTTATCGAACTCAGAAGGATGAAAGGCAAAGTTAACCTTGGCGGGATTTGAACTAAGAACATAAAGGCACATTTTGCCGAACACACTAACAACACAAACAGTTGATCACCCTTAGAATAATTTTTAACAGCCACAAGGTTATAAATTTGAAGGGAGGGGGCCAGTCGATTAAATCGATCTTATATATGACTGGTAATCTATTTTATAGATGACCCTAGGAGTGTGGAAGATAGGGTAGACTTTAGCAGGATTTGTACTCAGAGCATAAAGAGCCTGAACCAATGAAAGACATTTTGTTCGATGTTCCAACAATTTTGCCAGTCATGGTTTCTAATTTAGACACAAAGCCGACAATTTTGAGGAGAGGAGCTTTGTCAGTACCAACAGTTCCAGTACTTGACTGGTCTTTAATTTTATTGACTTTCGGAGGATGAAAGGCAAAGTTAACGTCAATGGGATTTGAACTCAGACTGTAAAGAGTAGGAACTGCAAGGCATTTTCCCGATGTACTAACGATTGTTTTTGCCTTTTCTTTTTTTTTTTTTGTCCACTGATTCTACCAATCCACGAACTTGAAAAATAATAGTAATTTTTAATTTAGGCTCAAAGCCAAGAATTTTGAGGATAGGAAGTTCACCAGTTAAACTGAATCCAGTGCTTAACTGCCATTGTATTTTACCAATGATAACTCAAATTGAGCCTTGGTGGGATTTGGAAATCAGATCAAATACCACAAGGCATTTTATCCAATTTCCTCTGTTTGTTTTCCGTATAATTTTCCATACTAACATAGGTTAGATGAATACATTATTGTGGCATTATTTTAACAGCTGGATGCCTTTCCTGTTGCTACCCTTACCTGTTTTTCAAGTAAGGGGATTCTCTTATTTCACACATCTCTAAAGGTGCAAAGAAAGCAGACAATTTGTTGACAGAAGTGACAGCAACATCACTCATAGTCAGCAACTTTTGTAGAACACAAATATAATGCTTATTCACAAACACACACATACATGATATTTATATTACTGGCTTCTTTTAGTTTCTATCTACCAAATTCACTGATAAAGCTTTGTTAGAGTTGGGCTATAGGAGAAGACATTTACCCAAAGTGTCATAAAGTGGGACTGAACCTGAAACTATATGGTTCCTGCATTTAACAATTCTGCCTAATTGATGTTGTTAATGATGATGATAATTTCTCATAACTGGAGTGGATAGCCAGGTCATGCCCCAAATAATACACAAAAAATATTACAATATCATTGTCACAAAAGCTTACTGAATATAGAAGGTTGTTTTCATTGTTGTGAGTATAAGACAACTAACCTACTGTTACACCCATTAACTTCTAATATAAAACTGTATTTGCTATAATTCTGTATTTTTCAATTTTTAAGGAGTGGATTTAATATATATATATATATATATACATATAGGCCATTGGCCTACAAGTCTCAGGGTCTGAAGATATGCCATAAAGGTACCCTTTATGGCGAGAAACCCAAAGTAACCTTATAAACCAGCCTTCACCAGTAATTAATATAGACTGCTCAACTTCTTAGAGTGTATTTCTGCACCAGATTTATGTTTTTCTAAAATAAAAGAGACTATATATATATGTGTATATACTTCGATTCAAGGTGAATATGGTACTTAAGTTGAGGCACCAGAATTTAGTACGGTATTATCCATACAATTTCAAAATAAGGTGATTAAAATCAAAATAAGCAACAAGTCCCCTATACTCTACCATCATGGAGGCAACTTGGGTCAACTTGATATCCGCATCTTATCCAAGCACCCAAAAGATCCAACAATCAGACAAATACAGGAGTACATCCTTATAAATGAAACTTTCCCAATACTAAATAGGAAATATACATAGTTGATATGATACTTCCATACCTACAGTTTACACAGGTAGAGTAGAATAGTTAGTGCGCTGTTATGTCGATAGATGTATTTATGTGTGGGGGTATATATGTGTGTATGCACATGTATGTAAGCATATGGATATGAAAATAAACTGATCAACATACAGACGGATAGGTACATAGGTTATATGAACAGACAAGCACACATACACAAATGGAGACAGAAACACATGACCATATATACACACACACTTTACTTCACACAAGGACACATATGGAGACACGTGTCCACACATATGGTGATGCACATCCATACATACAAGCATGGCACATAGTTGCAAAACACACACACACACACACACACACTGACCTACACACATATGCACAAACAAACAAAAGTAACGCAGTATAAATAATGGACAGTCAAGGCTATTGAAAAGGTTGCAAGACGCAACGAAAATTTCAGGAAAATAAAAATAAAAATAAGTGGAAATTTTACCGGTGAGTGTATTAAATTATAAGGCACAAAAAGAAAATGACTCTCCCCAGACACAACAGTATACACACACACACACACACACACACACACACACACACACACACACACACACACACATATATATACGTCTAGATAACAGCCTATTAACAAATCTACCTGTGTAATAAACTATGAGTATTGGGGTACCACTACCTTCTACGTATATTTCCTATTTGATACTGGGGATGTTTCATTTATGAGGATGTACTCTTGTATTTGTCTCAGTGTTGAGTCCTTTGGGTGCTTGAGTAAAATGTGAATGTCAAGTCAACCCAGTGTGCATCCATGTTGGTTTTTGGCATGTTGGTTTTTGGCATGTTGGTAGAGTATGGAGCCCCTGAACTGGCTCTTGTGCGGGTGGCACGTAAAATACACCATTTTGAGCGTGGCCGTTGCCAGTACCGCCTGACTGGCCTTCGTGCTGGTGGCACGTAAAAGCACCCACTACACTCTCGGAGTGGTTGGCGTTAGGAAGGGAATCCAGCTGTAGAAACTCTGCCAAATCAGATTGGGGCCTGGTGTAGCCATCTGGTTTCACCAGTCCTCAGTCAAATCATCCAACCCATGCTAGCATGGAAAGCGAACGTTAAACGATGATGATGATATTGTCTCAAATGTCCATTTAGTCGTTCCACAATGCTTCTAGATGTCTCACCAATGTATGACATGTTTTTGTCTTTACAAGCACCCTCTATGGATCTTATGCTGTAAACAACATTTCTAATTCTACAGTTAATGTCAGGGTTAATCTTACACACCATGCAGTTCTCATTGGTGCATGTTGTATTCTCAAAGGAGTATGTCCTACATAATTGTGATCTGATGGAGCTCCCTGGCTTTTCAATTATCTTACTCTACCAACATGCCAAAGACCAGCATGGAAGCACACTGGGTTGACTTGATATCAGCATTTTATCCAAGCACCCGAAGGAATCAGCACTCAGACCAATACAGGAGTACATCTTCATAAATGAAACATCCCCAGTACTAAATAAGAAATATATGTAGAAGGTAGTGATACCCCAATATCCACAGTTTATATGTACACAGGTATATTTTTTAGTAGGCTGTTACCTAGACATATATATATATATATATATATATATACTTTATTTAAAAGCAGCAGAAATATAACAAAAGACTGTTACTCTGAGTTTCACGTTCCCATATATATATATAAGTAGATAAATAGATATGTAAGTAAACAGATAAATAAGTAGATAGATAGGTACATAGGTAATATGGACAGACAAGTACACACATATACACATACATACACAAAAGAAGACTGAAATACATGATCATACACACACACATACATACATACATACATACATACATACATATGTGTATACACATGCACACTGACATACACACATAGGCACAAACAAACAAACAAAAAGAATGCAGCTCTGATAATGGGCAGAGTCAATGACTATTGAAGAGTTTGCAATTTTAGAAAAAAATAAATAAGTAAATGAGTGGAAATCGAACCAGTGAATGTGTTAATTAATAAGGCATTAAAATAGAATGACTTTCCCCAGACCCAATAAAATATGCTTCGACACACGAATTCACATAAAGAATCTTGCAAACCAAATACAAAAACGAAATATATATATATATATATATATATATAATGTATAAAACTGAGAATGTGTGTCTGTCTGTTTGTATGTGTGCATCACTAAAACTCAAGAACTACCCAACCGATTTCATTCAAGTTTTACACATGCCTTACTTAGGGTCCATGCAATGTCATGAGCCCCCAAAATTTTCAACTTCCTGCCTAATGCAAGCTCGGAGCAATCTCTCGTCTCTTACACTATTTCAGTATCTATATCTATCTATATCTAATACCTAGAGTATAGCTCAGTTTGTGAGTGTGTGTGTGTGTTGCATCTATAGAAATCCACACCTTGCAAGATAGCAATCTGGGAGTCGCACCAATAGATTCCTCATGGTCGAAAATGCCCGGAATCGGCCATTTGTCTTTTTTTTTTTGGTTGCTTCCTAACACATGAATTTTTGCGAATTCTGATTGACACACATAATCATGGAAAAGTGGAAGTTAAGTCAATAATGATAATGATGTCCATCTGTCAGTCTGTCTGTCTATCCTTCCATCCATCCATCCATCTATCTATATGTACATATATATATATATATATATATATATATATATATATATATATATATATATATATGTGTGTGTGTATGTATGTATATACATATAAATATATACAAATATGACTTATTTGCTCATAGAAATTGTATAGCGGATGTTGGTCTCTGAGCTGATACTTTATATCTTAGTGCTGAATTAATTTGGGTAATCAGAATAGAAATATGTCAGCAAAGGGAGAGAAAGTGAAAGGGGTGGGGAGGGAGTGAGGAAGAGAGGGAGATTTTCTGGTGAATGAGAAACATTAACAAGTTTAGAAAAGAACAGAAAATATTGTAGTTGTTGTAGTGGTAAGTGAGACAGCCTGAATAAAAAGGAGTGACCAGAAACTTTTGGTGGATAAAGATTAGTCAGGCAGTTTATGGTATGTTTGGATATTGTTATTGTTGTCAGTTGAGAAATGTCTATGACTCTCAATTTGTTTCATTTGTCAAAATAGATGACATCTTTGTTTTCAGTTTCTTGTATATATGTAGAGGCTATAATAGCAATGATAAAGAAAAAAAATTATTTTTGTAATATGTGCTTCGCCTTTCTGGCACTTGTGCCCGTGGCATGTGTAAGGACTTTCGAGCGAGATCGTTGCCAGTGCCCCTGGACTGGCTCTTGTGTGGGTAGCACATAAAATACACCCTTTTGAGCGTGGCCGTTGCCAGTACCGCCCGACTGGCCTTTGTGCCGGTGGCACGTAAAAGCACCCACTACACTCTCAGAGTGGTTGGCGTTAGGAAGGGCATCCAGCTGTAGAAACTCTGCCAAATCAGATTAGAGCCTGGTGTAGCCATCTGGTTTCACCAGTCCTCAGTCAAATCGTCCAACCCATGCTAGCATGGAAAGCGGACGTTAAACGACAATGATGATGATGATGATGTGCTTGTAATATTCTTTCATTAATTGCCTTTGTAGCAAACAAAGAAACTATTATCATCATCATCATCACCATCATCATCATTATTATCATTATTATCATTATGGTGAAGGCAGTGAGCTGGTAGAATTCTTAGGACACTGGACAAAATGCTACTAAGCATTTCGTTCCTCTTTACGTTTTGAGTTCAAATTCCACTGACGTCGACTTTGCCTTTCGTCCTTTTGGGGTTGATGAAACAAGCACCAGTCAAGAGCTGGGAAAGATGTTATCGACTAGTCCCCCTCCCACAAAGTTTTAAGCCTTATGCCTATAGCAGAAAGAATTCTTATTATTATGGCAATGAGCTGGCAGAATCTTTGGCACATTGGGCAAAATGTTAAGTGGTATTATTTCTGGCTCTTCACATTCTGAGTTCAAATTCTGCTAAGGTTGACTTTGCCTTTTATCCTCCTGGGATCAGTATAATAAATATCAGTTGAGCACTGGAGTTGATGTAATCAACTTAACTACCTATCTCTAACATTTAAAACTATTATTATTATTATCAATAATATTAATATGCCAACTTATTATTATTGTTATTATTATTAAGGCAGCGAGTTGGCAGAACGTACTCAACTAGTCCCCTCTTCTCAGGTTTCAGGCCTTGTGCCTTTAGTAGAAAGGTTTATTATTATTATTATTATTATTATTATTATTATTAGTAGTAGTAGTAGTCGTAGTAAGGCAGTGAGCTGGCAGAATCATTAGCATGCTTAGCAACATTTCGTCTGTGCTTATATTCTGAGTTCAAATTCTGCTGAGGTCAACTTTGCCTTTCATCCTTTTGGGGGTCGATAAATTATGTACTAGTGAGATACTGGGGTTGATGTAATCGACTAACCCTCTTCCCCATAATTTCAGGCCTTGTGCCTTTAGTAGAAAGGATTATTATTATTATTATTATGATTACTATTATTATTAAAGAGGCTAGCTGGCAGAATTGTTAGCATATCAGGCAGAATGCTTGGTGACATTTTGTCCGTCTTTATGCTCTGAGTTCAAATTCCATCAAGGTCGACTTTGCCTTTCATCCTTTTGGGATCAATAAAATAAGTACCAGTGTAGTACTGTGGTCGATGTAATTGACTAGCCACCACCCCCAAAATTTCAGGCCTTGTCCCTATAGTAGAAAGGATTATTATTATTGTTAGGGTGAGCTAGGCAAGCTGGCAGAATTGTTAGCAACCCGGGCAAAATGCTTAGTAGCATTTCATCTGTCCTTATGTTCTGAGTTCAAATTCTGCCGTGGCCAACTTTGCCTTTCATCCTTTCAGAGTCGATAAAATAAATACTAATCAAGCAATGGGGTTGATATAATCAACTTATCCCTCCCACAAAATTTCAGGTCTGGTGCCTATAACAGAGAGGAATATTATTATTATTATTATTATTATTATTATTATTATTATAAGTAGTAGTAGTAGTAGTAGTAGTAGCAGTAGTAGTAATAGCAGTAGTAGTAGTATTGTAAGGACAGTGGATTGGTACAATTGATAGAGCATCACGAAAAATGTCTTATAGTATTTCTTGCAAATCTTTATATTCTGAGTTCAAATCTTGCTGAGGTTACTCCTAACATTTCTCCAGGATCAGTAAAATATAGTACCAGTGTAGTACTGGTGTTATTCATTGCATTGACTAACAATCTGCAAAACATTTTTGTCTGACATTCTAATAACTGCCAATTCACCACCCTTTATGCCAGCCATTTTAACCCTTTTGTTACTGTATTTATTTTGAGATGGTCTGTGTTTCTTTCAATTAATTTTAAATATAACAAAGAATTTAGTAAAATAACTTAGTTATCATAAACTAGTGTTAGGAACATAAATTGTGACTAAGGTTTGGTGGAAGATTTTAATTCAAGACATATGAAAACAAGACATTGGTACCACAGAGCCAGAGACGGTTTCATCCGGGTTGGGATCGAAAGAGTAAAGAAAGTATTTCAATAAAAGTCTTAAAGTTTTGACTTATTGCTTCAATTTCCCTTTTTCAGGCATGAATATCGATACTACTACCATGGATTCTCTTATGTATCCAAAATTGGTGAACAAACCATCGATTGCAAAAATCGAACAAGATTTTCTGGGTATGTTTATGAATTCTTTGTTTAACGTTTTTCTACAACTTCCCTGCATATATATATATATATATATATATATATATATATATATATATATATATATATATATATATATATATATATATATGTATATGGGTTAATGTTTGTCTTTATGTCAGATTATATATATATAAACCATTTAGCGTGAAACTGAAGGATAACTCATAAATTTTTACAAAGATCAGGCTGACAGTGACTTTGAAGTTTTCACTTCTTGCATTCATCAAACTGTCAGATGAAGGCAAACAACCTGAAACTTTAAAGTTACTGTCAATCTTTTCCTTTAAAAAATAACACACACACACACACACACACACACACACATGCATACACATACACATTCTAAAAAAACACATTTGTCTGTGTATCCCTCTATCTCCTCTGTACTACTTATACTTCACCCCCCCCCCCACTGTTCCTTGTGAGTAGGCTCCAATACATCTCCAACACCATCTATAATTTTCTCTCTCTCTCTTCTACCTTTACTGTCTCTTTCTTTCTAGCTCATTCCCACCTTCCTTGTCCAACTGGGGTAGCCAAGTATCTCCCCTATAGTAAGACAACTATCTCTGCCCTGTTATACTATGACCTCTTGTCTGGCACACAGCCACTTCCCTTGATTCTACTCCCTCTCTCAGCCAAATAGTCTTTGTCTTACAAGCTGCTTGGTAACCCTACTGGTGCTGGTGCCATGTACAAATCATCTGTACTGGTGCCACATAGAAAGCACCCAATGCATTCTGTAAAGTCGTTGGCATTAGAAAGGGCATCCAGACATAGAAATCATGCCAAAACAGACTTTTGGAGCTTGAAGCAGCTCTCCAGCACCTATCAAACTGCTTAACTCATGCCAACAAGGAAAGCAAATGTTAAATGACGATGTTGATGATGATGATATATATGTATTTATGTTGTGTATGTGTGTGTCGGTGTAACGACAACAGTTATAATGTATGTGGTATTGAGTAACCAATTTGATGGTGTTCTTTGCTCAAAAAGCTTCAGATAATTCCAGCCAAATGTGTTGAGTGAAGTACTCTCTTTCATTTGTTTGCTCACACACACATAGCGGCCCTTGCCCTCTGGATCTGGCGCTTCTTCCTCTTCTTTGCTGGCAGGCTTTATTAACTCCAATAAATCTTTATCTATCAGTGTTTCAGGGTGGGCATCGATGAGGTCATTAACCTCATCTTGTGTGATGTCAAAACCTTTATTCTGTGTCTTATAGCAGAAACAGGTGTAAGCTAATGAAGTTCATAAGATAATCATTTATTCCTTTGTTATCTCTTGTTTATATATATATATATATATATATCAGCATCATCGTCATCATCATCATCGTTTAACGTCCGCTTTCCATGCTAGCATGGGTTGGACGATTTGACTGAGGACTGGTGAAACCAGATGGCTACACCAGGCTCCAATCTGATCTGGCAGAGTTTCTACAGCTGGATGCCTTTCCTAACGCCAACCACTCAGAGAGTGTAGTGGGTGCTTTTATGTGCCACCGGCACGAATTCCAGCCAGGCGGTACTAGCAACGCCCACGCTCAAAATGGTGTATTTTATGTGCCATCCGCACAAGAGCCAGTCCAGGGGCACTGGCAACGATCTCGCTCGAAAGTCCTTACACATGCCGCTGGGCACAGGTGCCATCATGATTTCACTTTCACTTGCCCCAATAAGTCTTCGCAAGCTGACATATATACACACACACACACACACACACACACACACACACACACACACACACACACACACTCACACACATACACATTACATACATATATATATATATATATATATATATATATATATGTATATATATATATATATATATATATAGTTTTAATTTCAATGACTTTGTTTACTTTCAGACTGCCTAGAGAAGTTAAAACAAGAGTTTACAGAAACCGGATGCCCTGTAACAGATGATTGTCAAAATCTCCAGAAAGCCTGTGCCAAATTGGAGTATTTGTTATCTTATGAAATGAAAGGTAGTTTAACAATTATTTTTGTATCATGTTTGAAAGCAAATCACTTGGCATAAGCCAGTGTTTCTCAACCATTTTTGGCCTGTGGGTGCCCTTTGATTCCTATGTTACTTGGATGGACTCTCCTAACCATTCGATATTTAAAAAAAAAACATTATATATTTATAGTTAAATATTATTAGGAGTTGCATAAAAAAATTGTTAAATATTTTGTGAATTGTAGAAATATAACAGATTCATTGCAGGTAAATTTTAATAACAAAATCTTATATGTAACTCCAAGTGTCATATGGATCCCATTTGAGAACTATTGATATAAGCAATTCTCACAGTTGCTAGGAGAAAGCAGGATACTAGACTATTGGCCAAAGAAATAATAGTTTACATGCTAACCACTCAATTGCCTGCTGCAGCACTCTCTGTACATATTGTTATCACCATTATCATCATCATTATCATCATCATCATTATCATCATCATCATCATCATCATCATCATCAATATCATGTCATCATCATCATCATCTTTTAACGTCTTGGTTCCATGCTGGTAGGTTTGGACATTTTGACAGTATCAGACAAGTTGGAGGACCATGTTGTCTGTTACTTCAGCATGGTTTCTGTGGTTGGATGCCTACTTCAGCATGGTTTCTGTGGTTGGATGCCCTTCCTAATGCCAACCACGTTGGTGTCTTTTTTTTTCATGGCACCAACACTATTGATTTTATTATGTAGCTTGCAAGACCAGAAAGCCCCCTTATCTAAGGGAAGCAGGGGCCACTGTAGAGAGGCAGGCATCTTTATGCAAGATGATGAAAGGAAATGTAGACATTAAAATGAAAAGTAGACATCAACATTAACCCTTTAGCATTCAGATTTTTTTGTCAAATGTATTGCTTATTTATTCAAATTATTTAAATTAATAACACATAATTTTGTAGCTTCAAGATTTTAATGGTGTGTTGCATATTTTTAGAATGACATTGTAGGGTAGGTGTGAGAGGTTGGATCTGGTCAGTTTTAAAATAAAGCAGGCAGAATATTTGGTCCAGATATGGCCAGATTAAATGCTAAAGAGTTAAGATGATGATGATGATGATATATATATATATATATATATAGGCGCAGGAGTGGCTGTGTGGTAAGTAGCTTGCTTACCAACCACATGGTTCTGGGTTCAGTCCCACTGCGTGGCAAGTTTGGGCAAGTATCTTCTACTATAGCCTCGGGCTGACCAAAGCCTTGTGAGTGGATTTGGTAGACGGAAACTGAAAGAAGCCCATCGTATATATGTGTTTGTGTGTCTGTGTTTGTCCCCCCAACATCGGTTGACAACCGATGCTGGTGTGTTTACATCCCCGTAAATTAGTGGTTCGGCAAAAGAGACCGATAGAATAAGTTCTAGGCTTACAAAGAATAAGTCCTGGGGTCGATTTGCTCAACTAAAGGCAGTGCTCCAGTATGGCTGCAGTCAAATGACTGAAACGAGTAAAAGAGTAAAGAGTATATATATATATATATATATATATATATATATTATGTGGTATATGAAGTATTTTCAAAATTTTATAAAAGAATTCAATTTTTAATCACATTTGAACAAATGTATTATGCTCTATGATTAATAAAACTATTAATGTATTTTTAAATGATATGGGCACACCAGTAAATAAATAGCTATAAAATTCTTGTAGTTTTTTTGTGTTTATTTGAAAACTAAATATTTTACTCTTTCAATTAAGAGTTTGCAGAAGATTATAATTTAATTTAAAGCTAAGTAAGAGAAAACTTAGTGCTTGATTTGTGTAGTTTTAATTCTTTTCTTAACAATAATGTATCTGTTCTTTCTTAATAAATTCTGGCAAATTCAAAAATGAATATGTGGTCTCTACTGAATCTGTCAGAATATACTAAGAATGAATAGTTATGTTGTTAATGTTTTAAATATTTTCTTAAGGCCAAAACAAGCAAGTTATTAAAAAAAATGTTAATCATACAGGATTTTACTACTTCAGGAAATTTACAGAGAAAAGGTGTTAAGAGCTGATTTCTCTGATCTGTAGTGTATATGCATAAAGGGTTGTTTTGCAGTGCTATAAGATCCACTCAGCTGCATGCAATTCAGATCTGTTATTAATTCTCAAACTGTACTTGATAATTAAAATAGCTTCTTTTATTCTCAAGTTCCCAATGTTTCTTTTTGGAGCTTCAATGGAAACTTGGATGTCTTGAGTGTGGCATTTCCGTAGGTGTTTTTTGATGGAATATATTTTTATCTTTGCTTGGGCATTGGGCAATTTACATAAAATGTTTTGGCTCTAGCTTGCTTTTAGTTAGGATCCTTCTCAGGGAAGATCCACATTATACCAGTTATATATTCAATTCCTCCTTATGGATTGCATAGCAGATTACAGCAGTTGTTTTTTTTCATTAAAATGTGGCAGTTTCAAAAAACATTTGTTGTCTTTGGATATTCAGGATTTGTTAGGTGGCCTGATGACGTCTTGGTGTTTAATGAAAGAGTTTGGATATTCATTTTCTTTTACTTCTTACATTGCTGCATTTACTACAGGTCTTCAGAATCTTATTGCTAATCTAGGTCATCTTAGCTCTGATAATTGTTTGGATTCTTGCTGTTTTCTGTGCACCCTATGAATTATTTAATTTTTTTTTTTACTTAACTTTATATGTTTCTGCCTTTCTGTCTCTCTGTCACCCTCTAACTTTTCATCATCTGATACAAGATCACCTCCTCCAATGCCCTCTTCTCTTTCAAAGATTCCTTGTATTGTAAGTTACTTGGTGACCCTGCTGGTGCTGGTGTCCTGTAAAATGCATCTAGTCCATATTGTGAAGTGGTTGGCATTTGGAAGGATGGCCAGCTGTAAAAACCATTCCAAAATTGACCTCACTTGTACTGGTGCCACATAAAAAGCACTCAGTCCACTATGCTGGATGCTTGGTGTTAGGAAGGGCATTTAATCACGTTTAATTACATGAAATTGTAAAAAGCATCGCATGGAGTTTGATCAATCTGTTACAAATAGGAGCACTTTATAATACAGGATTTCACTTTTCTTAAGTTAAAATCCTCCATTGAACAAGAAGGTAAAAGATTAGCATCCTCGTCTGGAAAGATGACTCTCACCCATAAAGATGTTGGATTACCAGCTACATAGTCATTGCATTCAAGTCATACTCCTTACATAATATTGTGACCATTAGCTAAACACTCTCAACTCTGCTTGTCCCAGTTTATGTAATTAATAGACAAATCATTACCACTCCTTACTTTGTAGTAGGTAGTTACTAGTATGGCAGACATTCTGGTGTCTACTTAATTGTTCCTGCAATTAAATTGTCCCAATGATATTGGTACAGCACAGACTTAGCTGTGTGATTAAGAACCTGCTTCACAAACGTGTGGTCTCAGGTTCAATCTCATTGTGTGGTACCTTTGGCAAGTGTCTTCTAATATAGCTGTGGTTGACCAAAGCCTTGTAAGTGGATTTGGTAGATTTTGTGAGTGGATTTTGTATATATATATATATATATATATATATATATATAAAGTGTCTTGTTCAAGAACACAACATGCCACCACTCACAACATTCTGATCATGAGGTGAATACTCTCACCACTAAGCCACTATATATATATAGTCTTCTTTCAGTTTCCACCTACCTTATCCATTCACAGTGGAGGCGCAATGGCCCAGTGGTTAAGGTTCCCAGACTGGGCATTGTGTGTGTTTATTGAGTGAAAACACCTAAAAAGCTCCATGAGGCTCCAGCAAGGGGTGGTGGCAACCCCTGTTGTACTCTTTCGCCCCAACTTTCTCTTCCTGTTTCTTGAGTAACGCTGCAATGGACTGGTGTCCCATCCAGCTGGGGGGAACACATATGCCATAGAAACCAGGAAACTAGGCCCATGAGCCTGGCTAGGCTTTAAAAGGGCTCATAAAAAAAATATCCATTCACAAGGCATTGGTTGGTCCAGGACTATAGCCGAAGACACTTGCTCAAGGTGCCACACAGTGGCACTGAACTGAAAACAACATGGTTAGGAAGTAAACTTCTTAACCACACCACTGTACCTGTTCAGATAGTGGAATTAATAAAAAAAAAATCCCAAAAAGAACTAAAGACTGCAAACTTCCAATTTTCACCAGAAAACTTTTTTAAACTTTGCCCTGTTTGCTTTTTGTTTCAGTGTGTATTTTAACAATTCTGTTCCCATGGAAATTAACATGTACATTATAGTCATGTTTCACATGTTCTTATTATAAGAGCTAAAATAACCTTTCACTCGTTTCACATTTGTTTAATCTGGATCCATTTTCTTTCTTCAGTTTCTTTAAAGATATCATCTCCTTATCTTTGCAGAACATACCAGTTTGTTAGGCCGGAAGAAAAATTACTGGGACTACTTCTGCGAGTGCCTTGCTCCCAGTAAAGGACTCAGAGATGGCTTAAAATATGTCAAATCTCTTAAGGAGGTAAACAATTTTTTCTCTTATTTCAGGAATTATTTTAACTTTAGACACAGGCATGGATGCATTGTTAAGAAGTTTGCTTTGCAGCCACATGATTTTGGATTCAGTATGGCACTTTGGGCAAGTGTCTTCTATTATAGCTCTAGGTCGATTAATGCCTTGTGAATGAATCTGCTATCTGGAGACTGTATGGAAGTCTGTTGTATGTGTGTGTGTGTGTGTGTGTGTATGTGTGTGTGTGTGTGAGTGTGAGTTTATGTATGTTTGTCTCCTTGTCTTGACATTGTGTGAATGTAAATGAGTGTCACTGTAATACAAGCAGTGTCATTCAATTCTGTAAAAATAAAAGTCTGGTCATGAGAAAATATTACCTTGCTTGCAAAAAGATTGAAGGTTGGCAGCAGGAAAAGCATCTGGCTGCAGAAAATCTACTTCAATAAATTTCATCTGACCCATGCAAGCATGGAAAAGTGGATGTTAAAACAGCAATGACGACAATGACAATGATTAAAAAATTAATAAGAGATAAAAATATTTTCAAAAATTAAAAAAAAATTATTAATATTTTTGTTTGTGAATATCTTTATTATTCTGAATATTTTTAAATTCTAAGTGTTGAAAAGTGGTAAGCTGACAGAATCATTTGCATGCCAGGCACAATGCTTAGTGACATTTTGTCTGTCTTTATGTTCTGAGTTCAAATTCCACCGAGGTCGACTTTGCCTTTCATCCCTGCAGGATTGATAAAATAAGTACCAATTAAACACTGGGGTCAATATAAGTGATTTACCTACTCCCCTGAAACTATTGGGCTGGTACCACAATTTAAAACCAATATTAAGAGTTGACTAGGCGGTGAGCTGGCAGAATCATTAACATGCTGGGCAAAATGCTTAATGGTATTTTGTCCCTCTTAATGTTCTGAGTTCGAATTCTGCTGAGGTTGACTGGGCCTTTCATCCTTTCGGGGTCAATAAAATAAGTACCAACATCATTGACTTATCCCCTTCCTGGAATTGCTGGCCTTGTGCCAAAATTTGAAACCAATATTAAGTGTTGACTTATTTTATTTTGTTTCTTTATACAGTATCGCACAGCTTTAGGTAAAGGAAGAGCATTGATTCGGTTTGCCCTTGTCCATAAACGACTTGCAGATACAATCCAACAGTGTGTTTCAAATGGCCGTATCACAAGGTAATTGATTATTTTGGTTTTGCTCATTTTTGAATTGGATAAAGTATTATCTTCTCTTTGCTTTGTTTTTTTTTTTTACTTTTCCCCATGTAAGTATATGTCGCTTGAAAATTTGGATATTTTCATATGAATTAGAAGGAATGAATATTTGTAATGTTAAGGTGCAGGTATGACTATGTTGTGAAGAAGTTTGATTCCCAATCAAATGGGTTTTGGTTTCTGTCTCACTCTGTTGCACCTTGAGCTAATGTGTTTTATGTCCCTATACCAACCAAAGCCTTGTGAGTGGATTTGCTAGATGGAAACTGAAAGAAACATGTTGTAAATACATATCTATGTATGTACATATCTGTGTGCATGTATGTGTGTCTCCTCATATTGTCATTACATGTTCGTTGTCATACAAACGGTGTCATTCATTTCCAATCTTCTGTGAAAACATGTCTAGTCATGGAGAAAGATTAACTTGCTTGAAAACAAATGAGAGGCTTCATAACAGGGTAGGCCTCTGGCCATAGAAAATCTGCCTCAGTAAATGTCATGTGAGCCGTGGAAGCACAGAAAAGTGACTGTTAAAATGACAGTGATGACGATGATGGTGATGATGATGATGATGATGATGGTGGTGGTGGTGGTGGCAGTGGTGGCTAGTGTTATTATTAGCATGCCAGGAAAAATGCTTAATGGTATTTTGCCCATCACTACGTCCTGAGTTCAAATTCTGCTGAGGTTGACTTTGCCTTTCATCTTTCAGGGTCAATAAAATAAGTACCAGTTGAGTACTGGGGTTAATGTAATTGACTAACCCTCTCCCCTAAATTTCAGGCCTTGTGCTTGTTATAGAAAGGATTATTATTATTATTATTATTTGTACTGTTAGATTCTTTATCTTCCCAATATTTGCCATTCTGGTATTATTGGGGATTGAACTTAACTTTTCAACTTGGTAGAGTGATGAAAATGTTATAATTTACCTCGGGCACATCTCAGTGGTAACATGAGAAATTGAACCCATCACCTTATTGGAACACATACGTCATATGTACTTCATAATCAAATTGATTTTTTGATAGGGAAACAACTTAAAGCCAAATAAAATATCCAGTTTTAACATATCATACCAATGTTTATATATACAGAACCGTGTAAGCTATATTTGTTATGACAAACATATACACACTGTTTTTGTGTAACATTGCTGTTTGTGTCACATCAGTGACAATATTTTGACTATAGTTTTTGTAGTTGTCAGCTTTGATCAACCTCATACATCTTTGTGAAGGTTACTCCCTCTTTGGTGGTATCATATTATGATATTTTGAGCTCTGGACAATATTTCATTAGTTAAACTACTAGTTCTCAACCATTTTTTGTTCTGTACCTCTTTCATGCAATCATGTTTTACAAACACCCACTCCCCATGTTTTGCAATAAATAAAAAAATAAAGAGCAAAAAGAACCCCTCAAACTCCTTCAGTTGATTGTTTTAATCAATAGCAGTTAATTTTGCTCAATTGTTTATTATCTATTTTTTCTAATCACATCCCATCCACCATGTGTTTCTTTTTAACTATAGGGTTTTTTTTTACGCATATTAGCTAATGTTTTTCTATTTTCTTTAATTACCATCATGGTAACTGGACCAGTTTGCTGTTGAAACATTTGTCAACCTGTAAAATGTGGAAGGACTTTTTTCTTCACCCTGGGCTAATGTCTCTTATGTTAAATTTTTATGGAAATAACTAAAAAAAAGGCAAGGACTTATATAACAAAATCATATTGGAACCAAGCACATCATCAGTCGTGTTTCAGTTTACTGATAACACTATATCTTATTCATATTTTCTCATGACAAAGATTTTTATTTTAAATGTGTTTAAAACAAATATTGTGCCAAGTTTAAATATTTTATTTGCAAGAAAAAAAATCACAATCCCTTTAAACCTTTAGCATTCAAATTACTTTATCAAATGTTATGTTTATTCATTCACATTATTTTGAATTAATCTTGCATTATCTTGTAGCTTTAAGATTTCAAATGATGTGATTGTTTACTTTTAGAATGACATTATAGGGTAGATGCGAGAGGCCACATTTGGCTGGTTTGAACTTAAAACAAGTAGAACACTTGGATCAGATATGGGAGGTTTTAAATGCTAAAGGGCTAAACACCCAATGTATCCCCTTGACATTTGCTGTCCCTTTGTGAGCTCAAAATACTTCCAAAGGTATGCTGCCACTTAGGTTAACAACCACTGAGTTAGACATAGTAGAAGAGAAAAAATTTACTTATGAACTGAAATTAACATGAATTTCTAATTAAAGCTAGTTACTCTGCTAATATTTTTGAGAAAGGCATGAATGTCACAGAATTTCAATTTTGTTCCTCAGATCTAAAGAAACATGTTTATGAAAGATATCAATATTATGCCAGTCAGTGTGAAGTCCTAGATATTATGCAGGTCTATTATAACAGGGGTTTTCAAACTTTTTGACTTGCAGACCCCTTTATATTTCAGGCTTTACCTTAGGGACTCCCTTATAAATGCTTGTGAAATTTATACATAAATATTTGCTTAAAATAACATATATTTTTACATTTATTTATTTAACAGTATTTAACAAATAGGTTTATTGTCAATTAAAAGATTTCGATTAAAAAACATATATAAAATCAAATTGCCCATAAAAAGTATTTGCTATCCCCCTGTGGTCTGCGGACCACAGTTTGAAACCCCCTGTATTATAAAACCATTTTGAAAGTGAAAGTGTGATTATTCTATAAACGAAGTTTCTAGAGAATCTAGGAATAAGAATAATTTTTGCTGATTTTGAGATATTTTTTTTTTTATCTTTCAGTGAATGGTTTTATCCATCATCTCCTTGGTTACAACACAAACACAGTTCGGTAATTATAAATGCACTGTATGACATCAATGATGTAAACTTCGATTTAATTCCTACAGGTTATGATTTAGACAACTCATGGCCTTCATTTGCCAGGTAAAATTTCACTGTTTCCTATTTTCAGTGTTTACATGTATTTAGTATATTTCAACTAAAAGTTGTATTTCTAATTAAAAAGTGATGACAATCTTTTAATTTACTTCTCTGTCAAATTTCTTGATTTATCTTTCCTTCAAATCGAACATGAATCTGATTAGGTAGTTTTGGTCAGCTTTCAGTGCACAAATTTATGAGAAAAGAAGTGATCAGCTGAACTTTGAATGGTGATGCAGGAATTATTTATATCATAATTTTTGATCACATATTCTAGAAAATCTTAATATAAGCACTCATTTTTGTCAAATTCTTAACTGCTGAATGGTTTAGTCAATCATGAACAGAATCCAAGTATCATGACATATATTTCTGAGCTCTCAAACTGTATGAAACTCAATACAATCACCAAAGTTCTAAACTGCTAAACAGTATTATAATAAGCCTGAACTTCAGAATCTATCTTGTTAGTTTTTTAAAAATTCAGTTAACTTTTGAGCCTTCAACATATTTTCTAATCATCATCATCATCGTTTAATGTCCATTTTCCATGCTGGCATGGGTTGAACGGTTTGACTGGAGACTGGCAAGCCAGGAGGCCTCACCAGGCTCCAATCTGATCTGGCAATGTTTTTACAGCTGGATGCCCTTCCTAATACCAACTACCCCAAGAGTGTAGTGGGAGCTTTTTATGTGCCACTGGCATGGGAAGCAGTCAGGTGGCACTGGCATTAGCCTTGTTCGGATGGTGCTTTTTACATGCTGCCAAGTAACATCCAATGTAACAATTCATGTAACGCAGAAGTTTTTATATTATGGAGAATAAAAATATTTCTGAAAACTGCTATCCTATTTCAGAAAGACGAATGGCAGCTATTCCTGGAATCCGCCCAGTAGAACATCCAGTATGAGCAGTCTTCTCAGTATTCCAAGCATACAACAGGTTAAGTAATGTTGTTATACATTATGTATTATAATTTTATAGGTTTTCTTGCTATGTGTTCATCATCATCATTTAACATCCTCTTTTCCATGCTTGTGTGGGTCAGACAAAATTTGTTGAGACAGATTTTCTGCAGCTGGATGCCCTTTAGGTAGCCAATCTTCATTTATTTCCATGAAAGATTGGAAATGAACAATATTGCTTGTATGACAGCAATGCTCATATATGATCATCACAGGATGTCAAGATAAGGGTACATACTCATATTTGACAAGTCTTTTTCAGTTTCTGTCTTCGAAATTCACTCACAAGGCTTTGTTCAGCCTAGGGCTGTAGTAGGAGGTATTTGTTCAAGTTGTTACACAGTGGGAAGCAAATTTTTAAACCACACAGCCACCCCTTCACTGAGTGTTTAATAAATATGTATATGGATGCAGACATGGCTGTATGGTTAAAAAAAATGAAAATTTGGGCAAGTGTCTTCTACTACTGCCTTGATTTGACCAATATCATATTAGAAAAATTTGGTAGATGGAGGTTGTATGGAGGTCCAGAAATACAGGCATGGGCTTCTGTACATCATCATCATTTAGCATCTGCTTTCCATGCTGGGTTAAATGGTTTGACTGAAACTGGTAAACTGGAGAGTTGCACCAGGCTCCAATCTGATTTGGTACAGTTTCAACAGCTGGATACCCTTCCTAATGCCAACCACTCCAAGAGTGTAATGGTTGTTTTTTACATGCCACTGGTGCAGCTGCCAGTAACATGACACCGGCATCGGCCACAGCTATGCTTTCACTTGGCTTAATGAGTCTTCTCAAGCATGGCATATTGCCAAAGGTCTCGGTCACTTATCACCTTTATGAGGCCCAACATTTGAAGGGCACTTTTTACATGCCACCGGCACGGGTGCCTGTTACATGGCCCCAGCATCAGCCACACCTAGCGTATGACTTGGTTTGATGAGTCTTCTCAAGTACAACATATTGCCAAAGGTCTCAGTCACTTGTCATTGCCTCTGTGAGGCCCAGTGTTCCATATGTATGGAAAAATTATGTCTTGTTCAAATCTTGCTGCTATTTCCATGCTGGTATGGGTTGAGTGAGTCTTGTTGGGGTAGTACTCTATGATTGAATGCCCTTCCTGATGCAAACCCTTACTTATTTTCAAATAAGGTACTTTATTCTCCTGATCTTTGCACATCAAACTGTGACAAAGTAGGATGTACTATTTTTGCTGGGCATTAACAATCTTCATCAATAATCAACAGATGTTGATGTGAAGATGTGCGGAAATACACAGACACACTTATGCATTTATACATACATACATACATACATCCAACAGGCATATGCTTATACATTATGCATTTGTCTGCCTGCTTTCTATACATGTTTTCATATTGACACCACTTGGAGAGCAGTGATGTTTATATATGTCCAGTGTAAATACTATATCATATACCCCATATGATATATATATCATGCAAAGACTAGTGAAATAAAGCAATTTACTTGAAAACAAATAGGTTAACATTAGGATGAGGTGTTCAGGCCATAGAATACTGGCTCAAGAAGCCTTGTCTAACCCATACCAGAATGGAGAAATGAGTGTAAAAGCATTGCTTCTGCTGCTGCTTATGACAGCATCACATCTATGTGTGTAATCCTTTTGTTACCATTTTTCTATTGAAATAGTCTTTTGTTTCAGTTAATTTTGAAAATAATGAAGAATTTATTGAAATAACTTTGTTATTGTTTAACCTTTTTGTCACCATATTTTCATTGAAATACGGTGCATTTGTTTAAATTAATTTTCAAAAAGAATGATGAATTATCTTTATTTAACCTTTTCATTACCATATTGCTGTTGAAATACACTGCTACTGTTTCAATTAACTTTGAATATAATGAAGAATTTATTAACATAACTTCGTTGTTAATTAAGTTGATGTCTGGAACACACATTAATTTTAAGGGAAGGTTTTAATTTAGATTCATCATCTTCATTTAATGCCTGCTTTCCATACTGGCATGGGTTGGACAGTTTGACAGGAGCTGGTAAGCCAGAGAGCTGTCCAGGCTTCAATTGTCTATTTTGGCATGGTTTCTACAGCTGGATGCCCCTCCTAATGCCAGCCACTACACAGTGTGCACTGGGTGCTTTTTATGTACTACCAGTATAGGTGCTTTTAAGTGACACTGACATAATTGCTTATTGCATGGCACCAGCATGAGTGCATTTTATGTGGCATTGGCATGAGTGCACTCTATGTGGTACTAGCGGCGAGCTGGCAGAATCGTTAGCATGGCAGGCGAAATGCTTAGCAGCATTTCGTCTGTCTCTACATTCTGAGTTCAAATTCCACTGAGGTCGACTTTGCTTTTCATCTTTTCGGGGTCAATAAACTAAGTACCAGTTACGTACTGGGGTCGATCTAATCGACTGCACCCATCCCCCCAAATTTCGGGCCTTGTGCCTAGAGTAGAAAAGAGTACGAGTGCATTTTACATGGCACTAGCAAGAGAGCACCATATGTGGCACTGGCACGAGTGCATCTTACACGGCACTGGCACAAGTGCATTTTATGTGGCACTGGCACCCACAAGACAAAGCCAACTCAGCTGGGAGAGGGAGAGGGAGTAGGGGCATGACCATAAAGGGCTTGCCTGTAACCTATTTTACTTAGCTTGGCATGTCTTCTCAAGTACAGCAAATAGCCAGAAGTTTCAGTTCCTTGCCATCTCCTCAGTGAAGCCCAGCATCTGAAGATCCTTTCTCTCCACTTCATCCCACGTCTTCCTGGGTCTACTCCTTCTACAGGTTCCCGCCACAATTAGAGATCCGTACTTCTTTATGTGGCTGTCCCCATCTAAATTTGTATCACGACTTTCGAACTTTGGGCCTCACCGAGGCAATGACTTCTGACCGAGATCTTTGGAAATATGCTGTGCGTGAGAAGACCCGGCAAGCCAAGTGAGACCTAAATCCAAGGCCTCTACCAGGATGTGTACCTTCCTACATTGGACACTAAACTCCGCTTGCGAAGACCTGTTGAGGCAAGTGAAATCGAACTAATTTTGACAGATGGCACCCATGCCAACATCGTCTCCTTCATTGGACACAGAAACTCGGCTTGCGAAGACCTGTTGAGGCAAGCGAAAGCGAAATCGTGATAGCACCTGTGCCCTGGAACTTGTGCCTAGGCACATGTAAGGACATTCGAGCGAGATCGTTGCCAGTGCCGCTGGACTGGCTCCCGTGCAGGTGGCACGTAAAAGACACCATTGTGAGCGTGGCCGTTGCTAGTACCGCCTGACTGGCCTTCGTGCCAGTGACATGTAAAAGCACCCACTACACTCTCGGAGTGGTTGGTGTTAGGAAGGGCATCCAGCTGTAGAAACTCTGCCAAATCAGATTGGAGCCTGGTGTAACCACCTGGTTCACCAGTCCTCAGTCAAATCATCCAACCCATGCTAGCATGGAAAGCGGACGTTAAACGATGATGATGATGAACTAGGGGAAGTCTCTGAAAGATTGATATCAGCTTATTTAATACACACATAGTTTGTCTTGTCACAAAATTCATAACTGGCATTGTATTCATAATCAAATCATTAATAATTTTCATATTTGGTTGCATTGTATGTTATTGTGGTACTGTGTTTAATGTAGTTTGGTTTTGTTTACAGGATAGTCCATCTTCTAAAATAGATGTTGCTTCCTCCTTTACTGAATCCATTGACGAACAGTACATGTCCCCTCGAGAAACAAGTTCTAATGTCTCCTGTTCAGAACTGTACTCTAAAATTGAAGAATTAGAAGAGGAGAAGTTCACTACAAGTCAGGAGGTTGCTCTTTGGGTTAAGAGACTTAATGAGATGAAAGAGAAATACAGAACACTGAAACAAGAGTAAGTGATGATAGTTCTTCTTCTTCTTCTTCTTCTTCTTCTTCTTCTTCTTCTTCTTCTTCTTCTTCTTCTCACCTTCTCCTCCCCTTCCTCCTGTTTCTGCATCCTCCCCTTCCTCCTGCTCCCGCCTCCTCCCCTTGCTCCTTCTCCTGCCTCCTCTTTTTTCCGCATTGTTGAAATATATTGTGGTGAATTTCATGTTTCAAAGCATTGCTTACTTTTTACTCAGCCTGATATTCAGATATCATTATTGATCGACAGATGCAGAATAGTTACTACACTGCGCAAAATGCTTCGCAGCATTTTGTCCGTCTTCATGTTCTGAGTTCAAAGTTCACTGGTTGTCCGGTTGACTGAACAACTAAATAATCACCTGTGAGATCTACTTACGTACTTTGTATCATCTGATACCTAATATTTCTTCACCCTTTTGAGATATTTGTTTTCTCTATGTTTTTTCTATCTTTAATTTTTCCAGTTAATTATTTACAATAATAAGCCTAAGTAAGTTTTTAATATAAACGTAAATTTCCATTTCCATTTGTCTGGGGAGAGTCATTCTGTTTTAATGCTTCATTAATAAACACACACACCATTTCAATTTCCACTCGTTTACTTATTTATTTATTTTTTCTTAAAATTTTCATTGCTTCTTGTAACCTCTTCAATAGTTGTTGATTCTGTCTGTTATTGGAGCTGTGTTCTTTTTGTGTGTTTGTGTGCATGTGTGTGCATCAGCATGCATGTGTATACACATATGTATGTATGTATGTATGTATGTATGAATGTATGCATGTATGCATATATGTATGCATGTATGCATATATATGTATGTGTGTATGTGTACGTTTGTATGTATTCTGCATATTCATGTGTTTGTGTGTGCATGTTTGTGTGTGTGTGTGTGTGTGTGTGTGTGTGTGTGTGTGTGTGTGTGTGTGTGTGTGTGTGTGTGTGTGTGTGCTAAATGTATTTGTAAATATATCTATGACAATTTCTTTTTCAAACTGATCATTCTCCCTGAATAGACTACCTCCTGTTTAGTTTTCACCTCAATTAGTTTAATTTCTTTGTTTGTAGGTACGATAGCCTGAGTTTGGAATTTAGCAGTTCACAGCAAGCCTGGCAAGATGAAAAGGATAGATTAGATTTAGAACGTAGAAATCTTACGGAAGGCCTCAAGTCTCTCCAGGACAAATTAACTGAGATAGAACATGAACACG
Organism: Octopus bimaculoides; assembly: GCF_046866305.1. NCBI lineage: Eukaryota > Metazoa > Mollusca > Cephalopoda > Octopoda > Octopodidae > Octopus > Octopus bimaculoides. Next base: position 116,247,751 of record NC_142931.1, read on the forward strand.
AACAGATTGTTAATACTAACAAATCCAGAATAGAAGTCTTGGAGAAGGAGAAAACTATTCTGGAACAACAAATAAATAGTCTCAAGTCAACAGAGGTAGAATTTGCTGAATCAACAGCAGTTCAAGAAGAACAGTTTCAATCTTTGTCATCATCGCAAGAAAATGAAAATGATGTTAATGATATTAATGAAGATGATGATGATGATGATGTTGATGATCATGTTGATGATGATGATGATGATGATGTCGTTGATAATGAAGACAGTGTAGAATATTTGAAGCAAGAATATGAAAAGATCCTATGGGAAAATCGACGTCTGCAGCGGAAATGTGAAGATTTTGAAGAAGTGCAACGAGAACTGCACAGACAGAATGAAGAGCTTGTGATGCTACAACAGTCTGTTGAAGAGAAAGCTGAGCTGTTAAACAAATACCAGCAACAATCTCAGCATCTAAAATCTACCTTGAATAATCTTTTAGATTTTGACTCTATTGATGATCAGGTAAGTTATGTTTATATTCTGGATACATTTGTTAACCGTTTTGGTGCCAACCTGCCTGAAACTACCCTTGGTTCTATGATACACATTCTGTTTTGAAATGAGTTGACTTAAAAAATCTCCCATCAAAATTTCATGTTGATTTATATTCCAAACATCAGCTTAATAAAGACAAAGTTATTTTAACAAATTCATTATATTCAAAATTACTTGAAACAAAGGTTGTGTATTTCAATAGAAACATGGTTACAAAAGGGTTATAGGATATAAAAATAACTACGAAAATTATATAGATTACAGATGATTAAATTTGATATATTAGCAGAAAGATGGCCCCCAGGCAGTTTTCTGCTAGCCCCTTGCTAATATTTTCTCATTTGATTCCCAATTGTAATAATTTTTATATTTTACAGCTAATTATTTCTTTGTATAATAGTGCTTACTTGCTTAGTAAATATTGCTTTCATTATTTTATCACAGTCATAATCTATCTCTTTTAAACAAACATCTTGGTAGTCTAACATCAAAGGAGATGTACTTGCGTAGCAAGTGACTTGATCTGAGATCGTGTGCTGAAACAAAAACAATTGCAGCATGGAAGATGTTTGTAAGCCATTCAAGAACACACAAAGATAGCTAGTTTCACTTCAACATTTAAATTTCATTTGTGTCAAAATATTTTTGTCACTTTGAAACTGTGACAGGATTGATGCAGCACGAAGTTTTGTCAGTGAACAGGTCATGGTTTCAAAGCAACAAAAATATTTTCACACAAATGAAATTTAAATGTTGAAGTGAAACTAATTTCTTGTGTGTTCTTGAATGGCTTACAAACATTTTCCACGCTGCAATTGTTGTTGATTTTAAAAAAGAGTTATGTAAACAATAATTCATTTTAATAGCATACTTTTCAGTTAGAAGATGTTTTTTTTTACACACACACACGCATGGCTTCGCTTCCTTCAGGTGGGGATAAAAATTTAGATTACAATTTATTTTGTTTTTCTTCTACCAATGCACCACGCATGTGTTACTTCGGCATCGTCATTCCATAAAATGTGTTTAATGGGAGAAAAATATTGAAAAAAACATCAATACATGTGAGAGTGAAAAACGGAGGGTGGTTTGGGTTGTGCTAGAAACAACAGCGAAACCTCCCTTGAATTGTTCAATTTTTCCTCTGAAAATATTTAGTTTTTTTTTTTTTTTTTTTTTTTTTTTTTTTTTTACCAAAAAGACTCCTCCCATGGTTTTTAAGTTAAAAAGGAAAAATGGCCCAAATTGGTCTGGATAGTTATTATTCTAAGGCTTATAGTGTTCCAAACAGCCATAACAACAAAATCACTTTAAAAACTTTTCATTCAATAAATAATGTTTTTACATTACGTATACATTAATAGAATAAACTGTTGGTTTTCCAAATAGCAAATTAAAACTTAAAATGAAAATATTAAAAGAGAGAGTGAGAAACTTTGCAAATGAAAATGGATTACTCCACAGTGAATGCAATGAATATTTAAATTTGCGAAGAATTGGACACAGTGAATGCAATGAATATTTAAATTTGCAAGAAATTGGAGTTAAATAATTCAATAAACTTGAGAAATCGAAATTATAGGAAATTTCTTAGAACATGAATTTATAAAAATATTTCCAGACGGTCAAGCCTTTAATAATTGCTTTCTTTTAGTACTTTTAGTAATTGTTACATATCTAATTAATAAGCAGCTTTCTCCATTATAGTATAGAAATGTAGATATATATTTATTCTTGTTAAGGAAGTATGATGTTAAGAGCCCAAGATAGAAAGGGAAGTGACTCCATCAATTACAGGATTGTGACTTCAAGTGTACTTAATGACACTCAATAGTTGTAATATAGCAGAGATAGTTTCTCTGAGGCTTCATGCAACAGTGGATCAAAATCAGCTGGGTGGAACCTTATAGAATTATTACTAAAATCAAATGATGATTTGAGTGTGGATACCAACGAGTGTAGTGGATTGATAGAATCAGTAGAGTGGTGGACAAAATGTCATGTAGTATTTCATTATATTCTTTTATGTTTTGAATTCAAATCTTATTGAGATTGACTTTGCCTTTCATCTTTCCAGTGTCAGTAAAATAAATGTCTGTTGAATACTGGAGTCTATCTGTTCAACTACATAAATCCTCCAAATTTGAGGCTATAAACTTATGTTAAAAATCAATTTAATTTCTTTTTTTTTTGTGTTGGAGCATTTTTATTATGCTTGCATATGGATCTGGTTTTATACAGAATTATATAAGGGACTCATGACTCAGCTGCAGGGATCATCTGTTTAACCCCTACACCTGGAGAATGCATTGGATTTTCTGCAGTTATTTTATACTAATTTGATCAGAAAACTTTATTCTATATTATTATAGTTTATCTATCAGTAATAAATACCAGATCCTCTGAGAATGGGATCTGTGATAGCCTGGCATCCTATCCAGCTAGAAATTTATCTTCCATCACACATATCTAACTGTCTGTCTGTCTGTCTACACACACACACACTAATGTATTTATTAGAGTTTTGAAGAAATGGGTGTGAAAGGTCTGTAGAATAACATGATTAAATATTAAATAAATTAAATGTTAAATAAATTTAATGTAGATAATGTTAATATGAATGAAGAAAGGAATGGAGAATATGATAAAAATTAGTTCAAATATGGTAATTAATTTGTCTCTTTTTCTGTTCATATTGCAGGAGTATATTTCTAACTTTGAATCCATAGATGACGACTTCAGTGATACTGTAGAAAAACTGTTTGAGTTTGTGAAAGAGGCTAAAAATCTAAATTCTGAAGGAAGATTTCATCAACAAGAACCAAACAAGGAAATTCTAGCACAAATATCATTGTTAAAGTCAGAATTGGAAGGTTCTAGATCACAAAATGCAGAATTGCAAAAACAAGAATCTGATTTCAGTGAGAAAATGGAAAAAATATCATCTGAGAATTCTTATTTGAAAGAATGTATTCAAAAGTTAGAATGTGATTTAGAAACAAAAGATAAAGAATATAATACATTAGAAGAAAAGAATAAAGCTTCCAATGATGAGATTAGCAATTTTGGCTGTGAAAGAGAAAATATGATTCTTCAAAATGAAGAGCTGAGCGAAAAACTGCATTCTTTGGAAAATAATCATAAGGAATTAATGGCTAAACACTTTGCTCTTCAATCTGAACTCGATGAATATAAGGAACAGTATGAGCTGCAAATATCTGTAATAAATGCCAAACATAAAGAAACAGAACAACAACTGCTGAGTTCTAAAGAAAAATTCCAAACCAAGCTAAATGAAGTTTTAGAGGAAAACCAAAACCTTACAAAAGAAATGGAAAATCTAAAGAAAGAAGCAGCTGATTTACATGTGAAAGTAGTGAAATCTGAAACAGAAAAGATTGACTTGCAGCAAGAGCTTGATCAAGTTATGTCAGAAAATACAAAATCAAATGATATGCGAATAACATTGCAGTCTGTGATAGATTCTCTACAAGTTGACAAAGACCACTTGATTGAAGAGAAGAAACTCTTGCAGTTAGCTGAACAAGATTTCAAGGACAGTTTACAAGAGAAGGAAGAGACTATTGAAAATGTGAGAAAAGAATTTGCAGAAAGCCAAGAATCAATTTCTTCTGAGCTGAATTTAGTGAAAGAAGAATTGTCTGCAGTCCATTTCCAGTTGAGTGCCCAGCAACTTCAGCATCAAAAGTCTGTGGAGGTATTATGAGTTTTATGGCTCCAAGCAATTTCTTATTTCTTATATTATGCATGTATGCATTTGTTCATAATCATCATCATTATCATTTAGCATCTGTTTTCCATGCTGGAACTGGTAAGCTGGAGAGCTGCACCAGACTCCATTGGTCTATTTCGGCTTGGTTTCTACAGCTGGATGCCCTTCCTAATATCAACCACTCCATAGAGTATACTGAGTGTCTTTTACATGTCACTGGCAAGGGTGCCTTTTATTCCATTTATACAATAAGTGCAGGTGTGGTTATATAGTTGAGAAGCTTGCTTCCCAACTATGTGGTCCAAGGTTCAATACCACTGCATGTGTCTTCTATAGCCCAGACCCAACCAAAACTTTGTTAATGGATTTGGTTGATGGAAACAACTATTACCTATTGTATATGTGTGTATGTATGTTGTGTGTGTGTGTGTGTGTGTGTGTGTGTTGTGTGTGTGTGTTGTGTGTGTGCATGTGTGTGTGAGTTGGTAGGTGAGTGTGTGTTGTGTGTGTGTTGGTGTGTGTGTATATGTGTGTGAGTTGATTGGGGTGTGTGTGTGTGTGTATGTGTGTGTGGTAAACTATCCTGTTGTAGATGACAGATTGGGGCTCTGCAATTTCTGAACAACCTGCACAGATGTTTTTTTTTTATAGTGATCAAATGTTTGTGCTGTACTTTTAGCACATTACCTCCATCAAAACCAAATTGCCTGTTAAGGTGTGTGGTGTGTCATATGTCAGATGTTGAAGTGATTGCATAAAGTTAGGAAGTATGAGAAATGAATACATAGTTATTTCATCATGTGACTTCCAATGGGTTACAGCCATTTCACAACCTTCTTTATTTAGTATTAAACCCATTACCTCCCGTAATTCTATTAACTGGAATTTTTTTAATGAAACTTTGATTTCTAGCATAAAACAGCCTTAGAAACACGCTGGAATGATCAAAATAACATTTCAAAATAACATTTCAAATAGAAATAAGCGAGATATTAGGTAAAAAATTAGCAAACCTCATTTGAATATCAGAGAAATATACCCAGTAGATATAACAAAAAGGTTAGATATGTGTAAATATTGACAGATAATTACGAAATTTGTAATTTTTAAGTGATCTCATATGAGATCACTGGTAGGTAATGGGTTAAATTCAGTATGCAAGAAATTATGTGTACATTATTTACATTAATATGTATGTTTTGTGTTATTCAATACAATTGTATATTCACAAATTAATGCATTAATTTCTTTGCATTAAGAATAAAACATGTTAAAAAATATGTAACATATACAATAATGAAGATTAGTGGCTTTCTCTGCTGTGATGTGTATCAGATGACAGAGAAAATTGGCAAGATACTGTTATTTGACCTAGCCAGCAGGAATAAAAAAGAAAAAGAAGAAACAGAAATAAAATTAGTTACTTGGCAACTGTACCAGTGTTGGTGTCATGAAAAGGCACACCACACCCACCCACACTGCAAAGTAGTTGGCATTAGGAAGGGCATCCAGCCTTAGAAACGATGTGAAAGTTGTTGTTAGAGTTTGATGCTCATTGGATTTTGTTGACTTGTCCAACCAATGTCAGCATTGAAAACAGACATTAAAAGATGATAATGACAGTAGCAAGGAATTATGATGATACCCAGTCTCATTCCTGGATGTGTAGTGTCAAATGTAAATGTTATTAAACAAAAATGTTTCAAGCCTATACACAAGGTTACTTATTTTGCAAAATTATCATTTCATGGACATAATATATCTCTTCTTTATGTCACAGACGATGAGTAACAAAGAACGGGAACTACAAGACAGCAATAAGACAGTGAAAGAGAAAGAAGATATTCTCAGACACTTACAAGAAGAGAAAGAACAATTGGAAATCACAATGAAGAATCAGTTGGCATGTTTACATGAGATGGTAAATCATATTTATATTTAATTAAAAAAAAAATTTGCAGTTTTTTTTTTTTGCTGTTTTACATTCAGTTTTTCAAAGGTGATATTTCATTTTTCAAACACAGAGATTTGCATGTTATTGAAGTTGATGGGGTTTTTTTTTTAACGGAATTGTTTCTTTGTATCAGTTTCAACTCAACTTTAAAAAAAATTGTTTTCAGCTATGAAAACTGATACGAGCAGAGTACAAGCCATATAATCAGTTTTGAGAGAGAGAGAGAGGGAGGGGAAGAGGGTGAGTGAGAGGGTGAGAGAGACCTATGTGTGTGCATGTCAGAAAGATAGACACATACATACATACATACACATAACATGTATGTATATATATGTACATATGTATATACAGGTATTAGGCATGCACATGTCTAATATAACATCTTAATTTTCCTAAACATTAAAGTACTCAATAGCCAACTATTATATAACTTAGAACTATGGCATCTATCTCTGTCATCATCATCTAATGTCTACTTGCTGAGGTGGTATAGGTTGGACAGTTCGACAAGATCTGTTTTGGCATAGTTTCTACAGCTGGATGTCCTTCCTAATGCCAATCACTTCTGATCGACTGTCTGATAAAACACAAATAATAACCACAATAGAAAACTACTCCCACATCTAGACAGGCTTACGGCTGCACACCAACCCATCTTTGATTACATTAAAAAGAATGCCATGTGGTTGACTGGCAAGCATTTACTTGACAACACATTCCAATCTCTAGTTCACAGATGTGCTGTTACCATATTTTGCCTCTTCTACCAACTACTTAAATGGTCTCTTCTTCTTTTAACCATTTAACTACATACGTGGCTGTGTGGTAAGAAGCTTGCTTCCCAACCAGATAGTTCTAATTTCAGTCCCTCTGCATGGCACCTTGGGAAAGCGTTTTCTACCATAGTCTCGGGCCGACCAAAGCCTTATGAGTGGATTTCATAGATGGAGACTGAAAGAAGCCTGTTGTATATATGTATATATATATATATATATATATATATATATATATATATATATATATATATATATATATATGTATATATATATATATATGTATATATATATATATATATGTATATATATGTATATATATATATATATATATATATATATATATATATATGTATATAATTATGTGTGTGTCTTTGTGTCTGTGTTTGTGCCCCCTACCATCACTTAACAACTGCTGTTGGTGTGTTTATGTCCCCATAACCTAGCAGTTTGGTAAAAGAGACAGAATAAGTACTAGATTTACAAAGAATAAGTCCTGGGTTGATTTCTTCAACTAAAAATCCCTTAAAGGCGGTACTCCAGCATGGCCGCAGTCAAATGACTGAAACATGTAAAGGAATAGAAGAATCCCATCCCCCACCCAACTCCATCTAACGTACCCACCTTTTCTCCACAGAATTGGAAACTTCTGGAATCCCCATCCTGTCCCTCTATTTTGTTTTTATAAATGTTGACTTAGAATTGATCCAACTGAACATCAATCATGTCAATTTCATTAGTCTAGTGTAAGGTGGGTGTTTGGCTATAAAGGTCATGAGCATGGCCCCTTTCTTCTGATTAAGCCATATGTGTGTGTGTGTATCTATATGTATGATAGTATGTGTGTGTATTTATATGTATGTGAATGTATGTGTATGAATGTATATGTATTTATATGTGTGTGTGTATGTGGAATCTGATTATATGCTCAACATCTATAAAGTAACCTGGATTACCTATTCAGATCCAATGGTTTACAGTTAACTGTAAATCTTTGCTGGTCTTTGAACTGGCCTATCTTTTATCTCTCAATCTCTAAAAATATTTAGAAAGGGATCTGCTGTTTCGCAGGTTGTCAGTGGTGAAATGATGTTTTGTTTTGTTTTTTTTTTCATCCAGGAATCTTTTGTGAGAGAGCACCATGATGATTAATGTGTTATTTGCAAAGTTTTCAGCACTTTTTTGAATTGGGAAGAGCTCTATAATTTTGAAATTGCATCTTGGCTTCTTTTGTTCTTTCTGTGATTAAATTGTATCCATTTATGACATTGTACATGTTCTGCATGCAGCTATTACTTACTTTTACATTCTTCCTGTTGAATTGCCTTTAACAGTTTGTTGGTTGTTGTTGCTGTTGCTGTCATCTAATCTTAGTCAATTCTGAGTAAGCTTGTGCTACCTATGTAGTCAGACAGATGTCCTAGTTTTGCTTAAGAGTTCTACTGTTAAAAGTATTCTATACTATCTCCTAATTGAGTACAACACTACATGTGCAGGGTTTATAATATGGAATGTCATGTAGTTCAAGCATCTTGTATTTTTTTTCCATCTGGTCAATCTGTTATATCAGTCTGGTATAGCTGTTGTTTAGCTGCAGATCATCCTTGATTAAACCTGTGGCATAATAAGTATTCTGTTCTGGAACAAAGACTTTTGGTGCCCTGATCTTAATTAACAGGCATAATAGGTCAGTAGAAATTTTGTATTCCATCACAACTGCATACAAAGGTAACACCATCTTCCTATGCCCTCACTTACTACATCTCTAGATTAACAAACACATGATTAAAGGTATTCTAGCCGTGACCATTCTGACTTTATTTCAAAGTATATCTAGGATAACGGTATACAATGTGTTATTTATTTTTTAAGATGGAAGGTTATGATTTGAGGTTGAGCTACCTACATAGTGACTCCCTCATATAACTGTAAATTCTGGCATCCACAACCTAAAGTAAGCAAGGTTGGCTCAGTCATCTGTAACAATTTCTGTTCTCCTGCACTTATCACTGGAAGTATATATCTCAGTACAGTATTTGTAGCTAATGAAGTTACTAATGTATCTATGAGATTTTTATGTTTATCTGAAGTGGTGGTTTATTTTAGAAGATAATATAGTAGTGTCCTGGGATGTTTACGTATAGTATTTTAGGATAGTGTTGTAGCGTTTTAGAACATTTAGATGTGAGTTTTTGTTGTTGTTGGGGTCAGGGTAAGTAAGTATAGTGTATTTAGTGGCAATAGCCCTGTCGGCTAGAGTTTACTGTAGCAAACTGAGCTCCTAAGCATTCGTTTATTTTAACCCTTTAGTATTTAAACCAGCCATATCATGCCCTAATATTTTACTTGTTTTATGTACAAACAGGCCAGATCAGGCTTCTCACACCTACCCTACAATGTCATTTTAAAAATAAACAGTCACATCATCAAAATATCAAAACCACAAGGTAATGCATGATTAATTCAAAATAATGTGAATAAATATGCATTACATTTGACGGAGTAATCTGAATGCTAAAGGGTTAAATATACTTGTTCCCTATTGTAGTTGGCTGCTACTGTTTAGCCCTAGGTCATCTCCAATTCTAATTAAGGAGACTTATGAGCAAAAACATTCTAGTTCTGATCATCCTATCTTTTTAGAGGTATCTACAACTAAATTATCTAATATGTCCTTTTTTTAAGATGCTAGGGTGTGACTTGAGAGTGAAATGACTGCTATTCCGAGCAGGTTGAATGATTATATCACTTCCACATTAGCTTGAGATGCTCTGTAGTAGATGATCTGGAGTTGTGGTTTGTGATGATAAGTGTGGTGTTAGGTGCTTTTTATAGTTTGTTATGGATAGATTATGGGCTCAAAGTGAGACTGACTTAGTCTGTAATAGATGTAACATACTCTTTGTTCCCTAGTATTGCATGTTTGTGTAATAGCTGTGAGTGACACCTATGATTTGTCTAACTGTGCACTTCGATTACTCAGTGTTGTTTTCTTCTGAGGTTATGAGTTGAAGAATCTGCAAATAAGATTATTCATTTAAAAGAGACTTAGATAATTTATCAGTCACCATCTGACACAAACTGTCCAGTTTGTGGTTGATCTGTCCATAAAGATGTTCGGAGAATTAAGCCAATGTCAGTGTTAAATTATTTCCTTTAGATTTGAATTAAGAACAATTATTCAGGTGAAGAAGATATGTGAACGAGAGATGGAAAGGAAATACATATTGTATGTTAATAAAAATTGCTTTTGTGAGAATGTGTTCTAATCATTAATGACTAACCAAACTTACAACTTCAAATCTAGTTGGAGAAAACACAAGCTGAACTGAAAACTTCAGAAGAAGAATACAGCAAACTCCAGGAAAAATATGAAATGGTAAGTGTAGATACTTAACAATTTGAACTTTACTTCAAAATTGCAGTAAAAGTGAAGGAAGAAAATAAAGTTTTAGTTTCAATTTGCTAATTTTATTTTTACATTGTAAAATTTTCTTTTATTTTTATTTTCAATGTGTCATCTTTTTCATGTTGAGTTCAAATATAAAAGAAATGCAATTATTAATCCATGTTTAGAATAGTCTTTATAAGTCAAAAAGGTAAAAAAATAAAAAATTGTTCTTAATATTTAATATATTTCAGTACATTAAAAGGATACTGTTAGATGATATCACATGGAGATTGTCCTTGAAGATATACCTTGTTACTCAGTGGAATAAAAGATATGCCAAGGATTTCAATATTTTGAAAATAATTTTTTTCTTCCTTATAATAATTGTTTCTAATTATTGATCATAAGATCAAAGACTAGTTATTTTGAAGGGAAGGGAATTAGTTGATACCATCAATCCTAATATTTGAGTCGTATTTTATTTTATTGACTGGTGAGATTAAAATAACAGCTTGAAGAAATATTTCTTCTCTATGGTAGAGATTTCTAATTTAAATATAAGACCAGTACTCATCAATCCCAGTACTCGACTGCTAATTTGTTTTATCAACCCCAGAGAAATGAAAGATAAAGTTGGCTCCATTGGGATTTGAACTCAAAAAGTAAAGAATCAAAAGAAATATTTCTTCTCTATAATAGTGATTTCTAATTTAGGTACAAAGCTGCAGTTTGAGGGTAGAAGTTAGTCGATCCCATTAATTGACTGATACTTTGTTTTATTGACCAAGGGACAAAAGACAAAGTTGGCCTTGCTGGTATTTGAACTCAGAATGCAAAGATGAAATACCACAAGGCATTTATTCCAAGCTAATGATTGCACCAGCTCAGCAATGAAATATAATTAGTGGAAGCAGAATTGTTTCAAATTACAATAGAGAAATGAAATTAGTATGATCTGTTGGATCTACAATGCAGGTATAAGGATTTGGCTGAAAATTGCAAACTGTAAAATGAT